>NC_057812.1:197051666-197351666 GCF_018294505.1 Triticum aestivum
CACCAACCAGGACTAAAGGGGGGCATTGGTCCCGGTTTGTGCCACGAACCGAGACCAATGCCCCCTTTAGTCCCGGTTGCTGGCACCAACCGGGACCAAACGCCTTGTGCTGCCCCGCGCCAAAACTTTAGTCCCACCTCGCTAGGTGAGAGAGCTCGAGAGTGGTTTATAAGCGTTGTTGCGCCTTCCCTCTCGAGCTCCTCCCAAATCCAGGCTTTCGGGACTAACCCCGCGCTGTGTGCCTGTGGGCCTACTGGGCCTCCTACGGGCCTGAATCCTGGCCCATGGTAGGGTTTCTAGTCGTATTCAGGCCGTGGGCGCCCAGTAGGTGGCACTTTTTTTCTTTGTTGCTTTATTTATTTTATTTTGTTTCTACTTACAACAAAATACTTATTGTTGCTATTTTTTCCAGTTTTTTGTTTTGTTTTCTGCATTATTAATTTTCTTTTGTTAATTGCTTTATTTTTTTAATTTTTTTTGCTTTTAGTTTTAGAAAAATTATGAACTTTCTGTTAGTGCCATTAGTTTTCAAATTTGAAAACACTTTTTTTGTTTTTTTTCTTTGTTGCTTTATTTATTTTATTTTGTTTCTACTTACAACAAAATACTTATGGTTGCTATTTTTTCCAGTTTTTTTGTTTTGTTTTCTGCATTATTTATTTTCTTTTGTTTTTTTCTTTATTTTTTAATTCTTTTTGCTTTTTGTTTTAGAAAAATTATAAACTTTCTGTTAGTGCCATTAGTTTTCAAATTTGAAAACACTTTTTTAGTTTTCTTTGTTGCTTTATTTATTTTATTTTGTTTCTATTTACAAAAAATACTTATTGTTGCTATTTTTATTTTTTTCCAGAATTTTTGTTGTGTTTTCTGCATTATTTATTTTCTTTTGTTTTCTGCTTTATTTTTTATTTCTTTTTGCTTTTAGGTGAGCAAAATTATAAACTTTTGTTAGTGCCATTAGTTTTAGAAAAATTATAAACTTTCTTTTAGTGCCATTAGTTTTCAAATTTGAATAGTTAAAATTTGAATTCTTTGAAATTTGTGTGAATCACAAGTTTGTGATTAACTTTACTAAAAAAAATGAACATAGATGCACCTATAGAGAAAATTTGACCTAAATTCATAGTTTTCAAATGAACTCTGAAAAAGTTGGCATAGCATACTCGTGTGTTACAAAGTTGGCATGGTATCATCATAATAGTTGCGGGAGAAAGTCTTCACTTTTTCTTCGCTTGTGTCATTTGCTTATTGCGCCGTAACCATGTATAATCTTCATCGTTTATCAGGATGCTTGGGTCAGCCTTGCCATTGAAGGGAGGAATTTCATGAAACTTTTCATAATCTTCAGACATGTCTGTCTTGCCCTCCACTCCCAGGATGACCCTTTTTCCAGAAAGAACTATGTGGCGCTTTGGCTCATCGTATGATGTATTCGCTTCCTTATCTTTTTTTTCTCGGTTTGGTAGACATGTCCTTCACATAGATAACCTGTGCCACATCATTGGCTAAGACGAACGGTTCATCTTAAGTGTTTATATGGATAGGAGAATGCCCTGGAAAATTTTCAGCTTAAGTGAAGCAATATAAAATATAGTTTCTTCACAAACTAAAAAATCTGACCATAAACTAAGATTTGGAGCTGGGCTCACCTAGGTGAGTTACATGAGCTAAAATTTGGTGGAGTGTCGTGATTGGATCATATGAAGGATCTTGAAAAATTCAACTCATTTGGATATGCCTAGATTGTACTTCCCTCACAATCATTTCCCTTAGGGAGGAACTTCGAAAAATTGGTCAGGAATATTTACAAGACAAATTCAATTTAATTTTGGCATGGGACAATTATATGGACAGGAAAAGGTGTCCAAAAAGTTTAGGGTCAATTGGACAAAGATAAATGGCACTTGCTTCACAATCTGCCACTCAGGACAGAATAGGAAAATAATTAATTGAGCATGATGGGAAACATGGCAAATGAAGTATTTTGCCATATTTCAGGAATATATGACCCAAAAAAATTATGCGAATTATTTGGCAATTTTGGGACTGATGGAAATATAGGTTGCTTCACAACCTAGGGCTTAAAGGATTATTCATTTAATAGAAAAATTAATATTCCCAATAAAAAGAATATTGGGTTAGGTCAAGGATGGAAATGACAAAGTTTTGGGAATGTTTTGAGGATGACAAGCCACTCTGGAAACAAAGAAGAGGTCATCTTCTAAGATTTCCAGACCACATAGCCACGGAAAAAGAAAACTCAAGCAAAAATTTAAGAAAATCAAAAGAAATAGAAAGGGCTAAAAATTCAGGCTATGACAACTCTTCCCCCCTTAAAGAAATCTCGTCCTCAAGATTTGGTTTCTCAGGGAACAAGTATGCATATACCGACTTAACGAAACTGTTTCCAACTCGGGTATCCTTTTTCGTTGATTGATTATTCCCACTACCTTCTTCATCTGACTTGACTGGCTGGCTCTAGGGTGGTTTGCTTCACTGTATCCATATCCGGACAGATCTTACATTTTCATGCCTATACTAGCTCCAATTCTTTTCATATCTGCTGACTTAGCTGAGTGTGACTTGTTATCATGACTGAAATATATGCCCATCTCACAAATCCAAGAGTGATTTAGGATTGTTGTGGCCGTACTGACAAACTTCCATGAATTGCTGATCATATTTTTCATGATGAACACCCAAGCTCTTACTCCTTGCACTCGGTTGCTTCAAATAGATGCATAACTGTTCATCTGACTGATACTGATTTCTCGTGGAGTTTCTGAATCATCTTGACTGACTCCACTACTTTGAGTTTCCGATTCATACCAAATATTTGATTTGTCGCCTGATGTGATCAGCATAAGGGTATGATCTTATATGATAATATCCTCATCCTTGACTAACGGGGTTTTAGATAAAAAGAATTTTTTTCATGGCAGGATATCCTTTGCTGATTCACATAAGTGAGTGCACATGCTTTGAGACTGTTATTACTCATACAGATCATTCATTCTGTCGGTATATCCATAAGGATAGAAGAATGTGTGATGCTTTACCACAGTCGCTGGAATAATCAAGCCGTTGAATTTACCTTTGGTCTGACTTGACATACCCAGATATTTAATACCAACAAATCTGAGCATATATTGTTAACTGAGCGGGTCTTTCCTTGATATGGAGTCTTTACCAAAATTGAGTAGACCCCTTTGATGAATATTCTTGGCGATCCATAGTGACTCAGACTGTCCAGGGTATCTGCGCTATGTGGGTCATGCAATAATTATGATTGTTGCTTCTTAATTACTCTCTTCTTTGTCTGGATCCTCAGCTGAAAGAGCTTGGTCAAATTGCTTCTTCGTGTGACCATAGATACTGTCAGGTGCAATATTCCGGTAGGTGTATCCTCATCTCCTGGTATGGTAACATCTTTTAAATGGCAGGTTCATTGTCTCTCAAGTCTTAGCCATAGGGAAATGATCATCCAAACCATTGCAAGAAATCGGCAATCAAATCAGTAGCCACCAGAACGGTCTTTACAACTCAGATCTGGGACATCACTGAAATAACTCAACCACTGCTCAAGACGGCGGAAAATCAGCTCAGAGCATGAGACCGTGTTGATAAGATGAAACTGGCAGTTCCCTGAGATGACTGAAAAATAGCTCAGAGCAAAGGGCCACTATCACAAAAAGAAACTCAAAAGATGTATGAGACGGCCGAAAAGCAGCCCAGAACTCGTGACATTTGTTGAATAGAGAAAAATAAAGTCGGCTTCCACCCTGGTCGGCCAAAAACAACTCAGAACACAGGTGTGGTGCCATCACCAGAGAAAAGTAGACAAGGGCTCATCAAGATCGTATTCTAGGTTCACAGGTACTTGTAAAGGGCTCACTGTTGTCATCAATCTTCATATTCCTTTGTCACACTAAGGTGTATATATGGCTTCCTTCGCATATATTTGAGAATCTGATTCCCGAGGCAGACTGGTGTTCTGACTGATTCTTTCTTCTAACCAATCTGTTGCGGATCTGGTTCTTGGGATTCACTACCATATTCTGTCAATTTACTGTGTACTCTCTTGCAGTATTGCCGTATTGAGGACAATTGGATGGCTTATGCTGGAAACCATCGAGAGTATCTTCCTGAGGAAGACTGGATATCGTGCTTCAGAAGCTTCCCCCATTAAACACTTGCTAGGGGAAAACTCGATACCCTATACAGGAAGCTTTTTGCGGTTGCTTACTGTAGAAGACAAAGTACCTTCCATGGGAAGTCATCCATGTATCATACTGAGGAAGATAGAGGAATCTTGCATTGGAAGCTTATCTGGTAGCTTGCAAGGAAAGACTGGGTTGCTTACACAAGAAGCTTCTCCTTGTGATAGGAGGACTAAATGCCACATATATATACCGTCTTAATATTTCTACTATTGATTACTTGTACGAAACACAGTTTTGCTGGATTATCCTCTTCTCTGAATATTGGATACACGGCACATTCTTTCTTTCTTCCAGGTATATCGGGTTTCAAAATCATCCTCAACGAAGAATCAAACTTGCATCTGAATCATACCTTTGACTGAGAATATGCTGTCGATCTTGCACACAATTTATCTTCTCGCTGATTTGATCATTTCTCCTATGAAGAGTGCACACTAGGGGTGACTTGATTATCCATACTGTTGTGAGGGATGCAAATTAATGCAAACTTGATTATCATAATCTCAATCAGATGTTTCTCATTACACTGTGGTTGGCTGAAAATTCCATTTTGTTCAGCTGAATTTCCAAATATATGCATTCCTTGCTGACTCTTTGGGTCCAACGTTGGTTGACGAGCAACTTTAATAATGGCAAAATTTGTAACACCGAAGGCCCAAAGAAAGAAGCAAAAGAAACGACCAAAAACAAAAGCACACATGCATACAAATAATATAAATAATCAAGCATCATTACATATTACTGCTACTCACAACAATAGTATGCATGCACACCTAAGCACACAAACCTCGCAAAAACTCCGGTATTATGGTCTAATATGTTGTGGTGGTGTGCACGAAAGTGAATCTACATGTGGAAGGAGTGGCGTAACCAAGGCTACACCAAGCGCTGGTTGAACAACGGTCGCAACTAGATGGATACGAAGGCGAGGACGGACTTGGTTATTAAGTAGCGAGACACCAGGTCATGACCACGTCATCATCGAGCGTACGAAAGGGAATCATACATGTCCAAAAAAGGGAATGACGGGGAAATATAGGGGAGGAAAAACAAGGCTTGCTGGCATTGCCCTTTTCGGATCACAAATAGCAGTTAGGGTTGCTGAAGGGACGAGATGGATGGCACGATTTGGGATAGAGAAAAGTCTATCACCAAAATAATAGGGGTTGGTGATGGAAGGATATCGACGCGATATCTGAGCATAACTCCTGTGAAGGGTGTCTGGGACACTTGGCACCAGGGCATCACTCTACTGGGACAGAGATGACGGCAAACACCAAAGAGCAGGCATGCTAAGAAGGAGGGTGCAGGGAGTGGATCGAAACCGATGACACCTACACTCACAAGATTAACTGTTAGCGACTAAATAATAATCTATATGCTTGCTATGCAACAAAACAACTGTAGCAAACAAGTGCAACACACCAACTTGGCTCCATACTATCGCTTTCGAATGTTTGCGCGGGCTAGGGCATCCTACAGCCGGACCTGCTCTGATACCAAGCATGTGGCACCCCGGCTTAGAGAAATCATAACGCCCCATATTTCAGCCCAGAGATCGAGGAGAAGTCTTCTAGAATACGACACTGCTTAGCATCGAACAAATTAGCGCTTTATTACAAGCTATGTGGGTACAAGGGGGATTACATCGGCTGCTCCATGCAAGCAGCAGAACAACACGATGCAGCAGAATAACTGTAGAAGCGGAACAGCAATGACAGTGATGAACTCCACTCTGCAGGGACTCTGGCTCGAACGCTTATCCTAGCTCACAAACAAGGGATCCACGGCAAACAAGCAATCAATTTCGGCATGACGTGCAAACTGGCATGACACGCAAGGTCAGTACATTGAATGTACTTGCAAGCTCACAATAACTAGAAGCATTCTAGACAAACAACAAGATGGCAATTACAGGTTAAGCAAGAATTATCATGAGATCATCAGAATAACATGGCATGAACCACATGAACAAGATACAGCTGGAACAATATGAGCATGGCATTGATGACCCACAAGTATAGTGGATCTATTGTAGTCCTTTTTCATAAGTAAGAGTGTCGAACCCAACGAGGAGCAGAAGGAAATGATAAGCGGTTTTCAGCAAGGTATTCTCTGCAAACATTGAAATATCGGTAACAGATAGTTTTGTGATAAGGTAATTGGTAATGAGTAGCAAGTCATAAAAGTAAATAAGGTGCAGCAAGGTGGCTCAATCCTTTTTGTAGCAAAGGAAAAGCCTGGACAAACTCATATATGATGTAAAGCGCTCCCGAGGACACATGGGAATTATAGTCAATCTAGTTTTCATCACGATCATATGATTCACGTTCGGTACTTTGATGATCTGATATGTGGGTGGATCGGTGCTTGGGTGCTGCCCTTACATGGACAAGCATCCCACTTATGATTAAATCCTATTGCAAGCTTCCGCAACTACAACAAAAGTATTAAGGTAAACCTAACCATAGCATGAAACATATGGATCCAAATCAGCCCCTTATGAAGCAACGCATAAACTTGGGTTTAAACTTCTGTCACTCTAGCAACCCATCATCTACTTATTACTTCCCAATGCCTCCCTCTAGGCCCAAACAATGGTGAAGTGTCATGTAGTCGACTTCACATGACACCACTAGAGGGATGATAACATACATCTCATCAAAATATCGAATGAATACCAAATTCACATGACTAATAATAGCAAGACATCGACCATGTCCTCAGGAACAAACGTAACTACTCACAAAGCATATTCATGTTCATAATTAGAGGGGTATTAATATGAATAATGGATCTGAACATATGATCTTCCACCAAGTAAACCAACTAGCATCAACTACAAGGAGTAATCAACACTACTAGCAACCCACAGGTACCAATCTGAAGTTTGGATACAAGAGATGAACTAGGGTTTGAGATGAGATGGTGCTGGTGAAGATGTGTAACACCCCAAGACCGTTGCACCAGGTGTCTTCCGGTGTTTCTTTGTTGTTGCCTTGTCATTTGCTTGCGTGTCGCATCTTGTCATGTCATCATGTGCATTGCATCATCATGTTTTCAATACTTGCATCCGTCCCGGTCTCCTCGTTCTGTCCATTATCCATTCCGAGCCCAGACACACTTGCACGCGCCCGCAGCATGTCTGAAATATTATTTTATAAGTGGCTGGAAGATGTTCTCAGAATGGGTTGAAAGTTGGCATGCGGTGTTGGTTTGT
Source organism: Triticum aestivum (assembly GCF_018294505.1). Taxonomy (NCBI): domain Eukaryota; kingdom Viridiplantae; phylum Streptophyta; class Magnoliopsida; order Poales; family Poaceae; genus Triticum; species Triticum aestivum. Next base: position 197,059,110 of record NC_057812.1, read on the forward strand.
TGTAAGTAGACCGCCTGCCAAGTTTCATCGCATTCGGAGTCTGTTTGACGCCCCAACGGATAAATATAGCGGCAATCGTAGCCGGTCTAACGTCGGACGCTTTCGGTCTCCGGAAACAGTCGCCGGGCCTCCCTCTCTTCTCTTCACTCAGCTCGAGACCATCTACACAGCCCACTACCTACCGCCAGGTCCAACCTAACCTCTCTTGTCAGCCCGCGACCCTCCTCGCGCACGTGTCCAAAAATTGTCCCGGACCCGACCCAAGCAGTCGTCACCATCGTGTCCGGATCATCCCCAAACATCTACAAAACATCAACGTTTTCGTATTTGGACTCCCTAGCCTAAGTTTCTTGACCGTCTGATTTGAATCAGAGGACCCAGATGCACCCCAAATCCTCCCGCTATATAAATATCGGGGCAACCCTAAAATCAAGGAGAGATGTCCCATCATTCCTCCTCGCCGCTGCCACACTCAAACCTCCCAGATCTCCTTCTGCTTGATCTCCCTTGCCACCAGCGACCCAACCAGAGCAGCCAGCCCCACCGCCTCTGCACAAGGCTCGCCAGAGCAGGCACCACCAGGCCATCCCCTGATCCCCTCCTCTCGATCCAACCTCCTCGACCTCACCGGAGCCACCGCCCGCTGCATCAGGCCGGCCCCCTCACCCTGCGCCCATGTCTCTTCTCCCTTCCGTTCCCTTTCTCTCTCTCCCTCTCATCTCCTTGCTTCCTCTCTCTCTCGCAGGGAACACAAGGACCCATTGAGCTCCGTGGACGCCGATGCTCAAATCATCACCGGGAACCGCTCCTCCGCCTTGGCTCCGCCCAAATCAGGACCGTCCTGGCCTTCCTCGCACCTCCTGATGGCAAGCGCCGCCGCCTGCTCCTTCAAGTCCGCCGTCCAGTTCAGGACGAAGCCGCCCCCTCTCGGAGTCTCGCCAATTCCCTTCCTCGCTGCCAAAACCTCGCTGGAGCCCCTCGATGGCCGCAGCCGCAGTCCCTTGCTACTCCGCAAACCCGAGCTCGGAGCCGTCCTCTGCTCCCGCATCGAGCATCGCCTCTTCCGCCGGATCCCGCCGTCGCGCTGCCGCTTCCAGACTCCAGCTGCCCAAGTACTGCCTCACCCCGCCTCTGCTTCACGCGAGCAGGGACGAGACGAATGCTGCTGCTTGCGTCGCGTTGACCGCGTCTTCCCTTCGCCAGATCCAGCCCCGCTGGCCTAGTGCTACCTCTCCAGATCTGGGCCGAAGCCCATGGTGAGACCCAGTGCCTCCTGTGTTTTTTTCTTTTCATTCTCTTTCTTTATTCCCTATTGGGCCTCTGCTTAGTTTCAGCCCGTTAGGTTTTTTTTTCCTTAGCTACGATTTTATCAATTTCCAGGGCATTGCACTTTTGCAGATCAGCCCCTAAACTTCATGCATTTCATTACTCACAAATGGTACATCATATGTAAAAACTTTAAATATGAAACTTGCTTAGAATTTTGTCTAGTTTAATAATATGCAATTACATGCATGTTTAAAATGTTTAAAATGTTGTTTGTTTAAATTTGCTTAAATAACTTGCTAAAATGCTTTATTTCATAACTAAATAACCGTAGCTCGGTTTTACATAATCTTTATATGTAAATGGGGTAGAAAAATGCCTCATTTAACATGGTGGATTTACTTTGCATGTTCAATAACTCTAAAATTGTGTTTAGGGCAGAACAGTACCAAATCCATATTTTGCACATGTGGATTTTTCCGGACTTGTTGCTTGTTGTTCCGTCCTCATTTAAACTTGTCTAGATAGTTAGTTTTCATATGCTTCACCTCTTGCCATGTTAATCAACATTTAATATTGTTGGGTACCTAAATGAGAGAGAACTAAATAAGTCACGTGGTGTTTTGTCAATATGCAACGGAGTTGCATATTGAGCTCCACTTAACTAGTAGTTTTGCTTGTGCACTTCGCCATGCCATGCTTCATTAAACCGAACATGCATCATACTTGATTGTGCATCATGCCATGATTATGTGATGGTTGTTTACTATGGTGTTTGCTTCTTTCCGGGTTGCTTCTCGCGTTAGCTTCGGTTTCGCTATCGAGTTGTGAGGATTCGTTCGACTACGACGTTTGTCTTCATGGACTCGTTCTTCTTCCTTGCGGGATTTCAGGCAAGATGATCATACCCTAGAAATCACTTCTATCTTTACTTGCTAGTTGCTTGCTCTTTTGCCATGCCTATGTTGCGATACCTACCACTTGCTTATCATGCCTCCCATATTGTTGAACCAAGCCTCTAACCCACCTTGTCCTAGCAAACCATTGTTTGGCTATGTTACCGCTTTGCTCAGCCCCTCTTATAGCGTTGTTAGTTGCAGGTGAAGATTGAAGTTTGCTCCTTGTTGGAACATGGATATTTTGTTGGGATATCACAATATCTCTTATTTAATTAATGCATCTATATACTTGGTAAAGGGTGGAAGGCTCGGCCTTATGCCTGGTGTTTTGTTCCACTCTTGCTGCCCTAGTTTCCGTCATATCAATGTTATGTTCCCGGATTTTGCGTTCCTTATGCGGTTGGGTTATAATGGGAACCCCTTGACAGTTCGCCTTGAATAAAACTCCTCCAGCAATGCCCAACCTTGGATTTACCATTTGCACTAACAACCTACCACCTTCCCTTGGGTTCTGCAGACTCAAGGGTCATCTTTATTTTAACCCCCCTGGGCTAGTGCTTCTATAAGTGTTGGTCCGAACCGAGCTGCCTGCGGGGCCACCTCGGGGAAACTTGAGGGTTGGTTTTACTCGTAGCTAGTCTCATCTGAGTGTGCCCTGAGAACAAGATATGTGTGCTCCTATCGGGATTTGTCGGCACATTCGGGAGGTGTTGCTGGACTTGTTTTACCATTGTCGAAATGTCTTGTAACCGGGATTCCGAGTCTGGTCGGGTCTTCCCGCTAGAAGGAATATCCTTCGTTGCCCGTGAGAGCTTGTGATGGGCTAAGTTGGGACACCCCTGCAAGGATTTGAACTTTTGAAAGCCGTGTCCGCGGTTATGGGTAGATGGGAATTTGTTAATGTCTGGTTGTAGAAAACCTAAAGTTGACCTTAATTAAAATACATCAACTGCGTGTGTAACCGTGATGGTCTCTTTTCGGCGGAGTCCGGGAAGTGAACACGGTGTTGGAGTTATGTTTGGCGTAGGTTGTTCTAGGATCACTTCTTGATCATAGTTGTTCGACCGTGCTTTTACCTTCTCTTCTCGCTCTCTTTTGCGTATGTTTAGCCACCAAATATGCTAGTCGCTTGCTACAGCTCCACCTCATACCTTTACCTTTACCCATAAGCTTAAATAGTCTTGATCGTGAGGGTGTGAGATTGCTGAGTCCCCGTGACTCACAGATACTTCCAAAACCAGTATGCAGGTGCCGATGTTACCGAGCAGGTGACGCAACCAAGCTCAAGGAGGAGCTCGATGAAGATCGTGTCCTTTGTGTTGTTTCGTTCTAGTTGATCATTAGTGGAGCCCAGTCGAGACGATCGGGGATCTTTGTAGCTTTTTGGGTAGTCTTCTTTTATTTTGGTTCCATAGTCGAACCCTGATTGTATCTGGTTGATGTAATGCTTTATTCATGTAATTGTGTGAAGTGGCGATTGTAAGCCAACTATGTATCTTTTCCCCTTTTATTTATTTACATGGGATGTTGTGAAGATTACCTTGCGACATTGCTTTCAATGCGTTTATGCCTCTAAGTCATGCTTTGACACGTAGGAGATATAGCCGCATCGAGGGCGTTACAAGATGTTGATGTTAATTGACCCCCTCCCTATGAGAGGATCATTGGTGATGACGATGGTGATGATTTCCCCTCCCGGAGGTAAGTTTCCCTGGCAGAACAGCTCCGCCAGAGCCCTAGATTGGTTCTGCCAAGGTTCCGCCTCATGGCGGCGGAGTCTCATCCCGAAAGCTTGCTTATGATTTTTTTCTCGATGAAAGACTCCATATAGCCGAAGATGGGCATCGGTGGGTCACCAGGGGGCCCACGAGGTAGGGGGCGCGCCCCCACCCTTGTGGCCAGGGTATGGCCCCCTCTGGAACTTCTTGCGCTCAGTATTTTATATATATTATGGGAATAGCTTCCGTGAAGTTTCATGAGTTTTGGAGCTGTGCAGTATAGGTCTCTAATATTTGCTCCTTTTCTAGCCCAGAATCCCAGCTCCCGACATTCTCCCTCTTCATGTAAACCTTGTAAAATAAGAGAGAATAGGCATAAGTATTGTGACATAATGTGTAATAACAACCCATAATGCAATAAATATTGATATAAAAGCATGATGCAGAATGGACGTATGAGGCATGAACATATAAATCTGACGATACTAGCATGCAACATGAAGACACTATATGCACCATTTATTCTCTGCTCGGGTTATCTCGTAACCATAACATGCATCACTTACCACCCTCGGACATCACATGATCATCTCAGGATCAACTCAAGCTTGGTATAAACAATACCATAGTAATCTTTAAATGACCACAAGGAGCTTGATCTTTACCCATGATTCTCGCACAACATCAAGAATATCCAAGAACTCGATATCTTTGATACCACAGTGATCATTCACGAATCACAAAGGGAACCACTCTTGGCTCAATGGGTTACCTCATCACCAAACGGTGATCATTCATGGATCACATAACCAAGTTATCTCATCATCGAACCAGGGTTGGTATTAAGCACATTATTATTATTACTGTTGACCCATACTGTGACCAACTACGAACTGGGCCCTTATCATTGGGCATGGCTATCGATAGATTTAATATACACTCTGCAGAGCTTAGCACACTATACCCACACCATGGAACCCATGGCCTCGCACTCCCATTCGGGTGGACCAATGGCGTTTCGACAAAACCGTCCTACTGCCATGACACTCTCCCGGCCACTCTAACAAACCCCCCTCTGGGCTAAGTCATGGGTGGCCCCGTGCCTACCAAAGGCACCAACGGCCACCGTCGTGGCAAAACATCAACAGTCCCAAATGGGGACAATGATCCATACAACAACAACCAGCACACAAGGTTCATGTCCGCCTACCTAATCAGGGTAGCGCGCGCCCATAACCTCCCCTTGTTGGAGGCACCGGCGAGAGGCATGACAATAAACCCAGTTAGGAGCTTCCCATAAAGGTAAGTGTGGTTGCACTGGTCAGCTCGATGTGGTGGCACCAAGACTCATCCAACAATTGTTCAAGTTCAATTTAATCCGGTTAAACTTGAATGCAATATGCTGATCCATGATAAAATAACATGATGCAAATATAATGCATGAGCATGATATCAACATAAGCATGAGGGTAAAACATAACTATCAACAATATCAACAATGAATCATATCCAACTAAGCATGGCATAATGACGAGTATGAATATTGCAAGTACAATACTACTCATAACCCGAACATTAACATCAGCAATAAGTACCACGCAAGAACACATCAATAACATAACCTTGTAAACACTTAACCAACTAACATTAGAGGAACAATGCATATTAATGGTACTCGGTAACTGATGTTAGTCATGCACTGAAGAACATGACCAACCCAACATGTACTACTATCAAGCATGACAATATGAAAGTAATACTAGCAGGTAGAACATGATAACAAAGTGCAAGAAAGCATAGCATGATGGTAACCACCGATCCATAACCATAACCGAAATAACGACAATAGTAGCAAAACAATCAAACCGTTATGAAAATTCAAGTTGAAAACCAATGCTACTGCATGGCTATCATGCAAGTGGTGGTTGTGGCTTGCCTGGGGATGAAGTATACACCAGGGAGAAGTGCAGAACGATCGCGGAAGGAATCGTCGGAAAAGGTTCTCCCTCGGAGGGTGCTGATAAGGGGCAAGGGAAAATTGGTTATTTTCACTGTGGGACCACCTAATGAAAATGTTACCAACAGAAAGGACTCGACGAGCAGAAGAAGTAGGCTTTGGAATCACCTCAAACGGAGTTACGGTCGCGGAGTTATAAGGTGTAGAATGCCAAGGACCAATCAGTGAATATTTTCATCACCAATGGGTCCCTGAGTGGATAAGACAAAAACGGATTTCAGATAACACGCTTTCGGAAAAGAGAAAGCGTGTTCTTGCCCGCACTATACAGAAATACGTTTTCTAGAAGAGAAAATGCCTTTTTGGAGAAGAAGGAAATGAATACGCTTTCGTCAAATGAAAACGCAGTCACCAGAAAGTGTTTCCACTTGCCACGTGGGATGGAGGGGGTGAGACACTGGCGTGTGGGGCCCAGGGAGCAGGGGGAGGGGGCCAGGCGATCGTCTTCTTCCTCCCGTGCCTCTGCTCCTCTCGTGGAATAGAGTAGGGGCAGGGGAAGCAAGCGGCCAAGGGCCAGGGCAACGAGAGGGTTCCATCCAGAGGGAACATGGCCGCCTGGGAGGCGCGGGGAGGAGGGGAGGGGCGGCTCCATGGGGAGTTCAGGGGCGACGGTGATGGTGGTGGTCTCGGTGTTGCGACTATCTCCAGCGAGATGCAAGTGGGTGGGGCGGCTCAGCGGGACGAGGGGGAGTCGGTGGACGTGGTGGGCGGAGCATAGGAGGCTCGGGTTGGTCGAAATAAAGCCGAGGCCGAGGCGGCCATGGAAGATGACGGCGAACAACGGCGGGATGAGGCGACTCCAAAGGGCAAATGAGGCAGGGGAGGGATGAATGAGATGCGGAGGTGTTCAGGGGTCCTTATATAGCCGCGGAGGAGGGCTCTAGAGCATCGCTAGCGAGCTCGATCAGTGCTCTAGTGGTCGACAGTGGCTAGGCATCGCACGGGCATGGAGATAGCGGTGCATTTAAGGCAAACCACGAGGAAGCAGCAATGCATGGCGATGCAGTCGAGCACGAGCGAGCTCCTGGACAACGTTTGAGGTCGAGCCGAGGAGGTAGTGGACGAGCATAGTGGCCGGAACAAGCCAGAGCACACATTTAGCCATGACGCAAGCGTGATCACCAGGCGCACTAGCACAAGAGGTGTGCTTTGGCATGGCCAACCATCTCTAGTAGATAGACCATGGTTCCTTGAGTCTAAATGAAGAAATAATTGGGTCCAGGGGCAAAGAAGAGATTTTTCACTAAGCTCCAAAGTAAATCAACAGGAAGGTGTTTGTAGCTTACTATGGTGACAGCAGCTTGGTAACGTGGTAAATAATTTGTCTGGTGATGATCACATGCTATGGTGATTAAGATGGAAAAGTTTCAGCTCAAGAATAGGCGTTTAGCTAGTGGTTGCTGTAGAAACCATCAGACTGCACAGAAATACAAATCATGAAGTAGCACCCACATATTAATTGGGATTGAGCTTAATTTGGGCATGGCCCAATTATTTGAAGATATGAAGATTCTCAAAAAGTTTTGGGCTATTTGGATGAACCAGAATAGCACTTGCTTCATATAGCTTTGCTCTGGACAGAAACTTGGAAAGAATGCACAGGGCAAATCATGTAATGGATTGAGCCAAATTTTGGTGGAGAGTGTTTATATGGATAGTAGAATGCCCTGGAAAATTTTCAGCTTCAATGAAGCAATATAAAATATAGTTGCTTCACAAACTGAAAATCTGACCAAAAACTAAAAGACTAATATTTAGGAAGAGAAGGAGTATTTTTGAAACCGTGTCATACATGCATGGTTTGGAAAAATAGATGCACTATACTTATTGGATCGTTGTTGTGTTCGTGTGTGTGTGTGTGGGGATATGTCTCACCACCATATTGTTCATCTTTTAAATTTGAATTTGCAATGAACAATTTACTAGGGATACCATGAAATGTGAAATCCTCGTTGAGATCACTATATCAAAAACTCACTCTAATTCAAGAACTCATCATAAATCAATTACCACGTCGAGATTACTATTTGCAAGGAAAATACGGGCATTGTGTAATACACATAGATTCGTTTGGCAATTTAAAAGATTCGTTTCGTATTCTCGAATGGTACCCAACGGTGTACCAGCCAGACCTAGGCTTGTGTTGATCCTCAAAAAAACGGGCCCGTGTCCTTCTGGTGGCGTGCGTGGTTCGCACATTAGCCAACCCCAACCCGTCGAGCCTCCGCATTTCGAGTCAAAATATCTGGCGGCCAGAATTCCAGCCCTAGGAAATTCCCCTCATGTCCCGGTCCATAATGACTACCGATGAACAATGGAGGGATGATGTAGTAACTAGACAACGTTACCTACCGTGCTGAGCATGATTCAATTCCCTCGATCGCCGCTCCCACTACTAGGGAAAACGTTATACACAGAACTTTAGCAGTAGCGCTTGTTAAAAGAGCACACTACTTGTAGACAGCAGTAGCGCGTGCAAAATAAGCGCGTTGCAGATGGACATATATCAGTACCGCGTCACACCAGAAACTTGCTACTACTAAAATTCCAATCACTTAGCCGATGGGCTATGAGGGAGAAATGGATTAGGGGGTCCCCGGACAGCCGGACTATATCCTTTGGCCGGACTGTTGGACTATGAAGATACAAGATTGAAGACTTCGTCCCGTGTCCGGGTGGGACTCTCCTTGGCGTGGAAGGCAAGCTTGTCAATTCAGATATGTGGATCTCCCCCCTTGTAACCGACTCTGGGTAACCCTAGCCCTCTCCGATGTCTATATAAACCGGAGGGTTTAGTCCATAGGACAACAACAATCATAATCATAGGCTATCTTCTAGGGTTTAGCCTCTACGATCTCGTGGTAGATCGACTCTTGTAAGACTTATATCATCAAGATCAATCAAGAAGGAAGTAGGGTATTACCTCCATCGAGAGGGCCCTAATCTGGGTAAACATTGTGTCCCCCGCCTCCTATTACCATCCGCCTTCGACACATAGTTCGGGACCCCCTACCCGAGATCCGCCAGTTTTGACACCGACATTGGTGCTTTCATTGAGAGTTCCATTGTGCCGCCACGATAAGGCTTGATGGCTCATCTTGTTTTCAAGGACAACATTACCTCGGGGAGAGCCCTGGCTATAGGCCAAACTCTCTGACTAGGTGGCGGCGTCATGACCGCCCATTCGGCCGTCGCACCGACGATGACTTCTCGGGTCATCAAAAACAGCCTCCACGTCGGCTCGGGATTCGCCGAGCAGATGGATCCAATAGATTTCTCTTCCTTGAAAGAGCTCTTGGATAGCATCGCTGCCCTGGGATTCGCAACGGACTATGATTGAATCGGGCTTAAACCTGACCAAAGGGCGATTAACTCTCCGCTGGTGACCCATCAGATAGCGGTGGTGGAGGAGCAATGTAGCAATTCTTCCTCTATTTTGAGGACAAACTATGTCCGGATTCCCGAGCTTTTCGAGCCGGATACCCGTCCATGGGAGGACATGGCCCAAGCTTCGAACCTAGAATCAGACAGCGGGCCAGAACTATTGGGCAACATCCCGGAGTCCGAACTGCCAACCTCGGAAACTCCTCCGCCCCTGGGTCTCATATCGGGTCAGGGTTCGGACCGAAATCTGCCCACCCACCCAGACTCCAGTGATCTTTCCCACATTAGACAAGAGCCCCAAGCGACAGTACATCACTATTGGGCCAGATTCCTCCGTGTAATGAGCAAGCTCAAGGACTGTCGCGAGGAAGACGCAATTTCATTCTTTTTAAAAAATTGCACGGACAAGGGAATCCTCAACGCCATAAGTCGCCGTGACATAGCACACTTTGTTGACTTGGCGGCCATAGTACGGAAGTACTGTGCCATGGAAAGCGTCTGGAAAACCGAAACAAAGTTCTGGGACCCTCCGACTCTCACTAAACCCCCCGTCCGAACTAAAAGGGTGTACTCTCGTAAGTCACCCGATCCAATTACAAAGAAACAAAAGCCCACTATAGGGCGTAGAACTGTATTGGAGGGATGGCTCAATGGGCCATGCAAAATTCACAGTACAGCGGATATCATGCCAACACACAGCCTTAGAGCATATTGGATACTCCGGCAGGTGGCCAGGAGCGGCGAGGATATCCTCATCAACAATACTACAGAGCACCATCCCATGGAAAATAACAATACAATATTGACAGTCTTCGAGACGTTCGCCTCAAATAATAGGCGCAAGCAAACACTCCGCAGCCTTGCCGAAGTCTGCCATGTTGCAGCAATAAATCCATGGAACGACACGGCCTTAACCTTCAATGCCAGTGACGAACTTCAATTCCGAACAGCCCAAGCCCCAGCCGCTTTGGTCCTTAGTCCAATTTTGGATGGCTTCCTGCTTACTAAAGTGCTCATGGACGGTGGCAGCGGATTAAACCTCAACTACGAGGAAACTCTTAGCAAAATGGAAATAGACAAGAGCTGCATCGAGCAAAGCAGCACATACAATGTGGTATTCGGCACACCGGAGAATTATAGGTCCGAAGAAATCACATTCCAAGTGGCCACGTTCAGTAGCGGATACCAGCCCTTTTAGGGTGGGAGGCATTCACGATCTTCCAAGCTATACCCCATTACGGGTACATGAAGCTCAAAATGCCCGGGCGCAATGGAATCATCACTCTGGCTAGTGATCTGGACATAGCACTCCGCGCCAAAAATAAAACCGCCGCACTAGCCCTCGAGACATTATCCGAAGACCTTGCGGCTAAAGAACTAACTGCGCTGTGCTCCATGGTGGACAGGGACGACGTGATACTCGACAAAAGACCCAAGTCCACCTCTTTTAAACCAGCGGACGAAATAGTCAAATGCCAGGTCCACCCAACGGACCCTACAAAAACAACAACCATCGAGGCACAGCTGAACCCCACAACAGACGTTGCACTGTGGGAGTTCTTGCACGAGAATTGGGACATCTTCGCCTAGCATCCTTCAGACATGCCAGGAATCCCACGCAGGCTGGCCTAGCATAGCCTTAAAATTCTAAAGGGGTTCAAGCCGGTCAAGCAGACTCTTCGGCGTTTCTCTATGTCTGAGCGACAAGCCATGGGAGAAGAGCTAGCCATGTTACTCGAGGCCGGATTCATTAGAGAAATAAAACATCCGGACTGGCTAGCAAACCTGGTGATGGTACCAAAGAAGGACAAATCTTGGCGCCTATGTGTCGATTTCAAGGACCTTAACAAGGCTTGCCCCAAGGATCCCTTCCCCCTCCCCCGCATCGATCAAATTATCAACGCTACCGCAGGACATGACCCATTGTGCTTCCTCGACGCATACTCCGGATACCATCGAATTAAGATGGCGGAGACCGATCAAGCCGCAACGGCATTCATCACTCCATACGGCCCCTTCTGTTCTAACACCATGCTTTTCAGGCTCAAAAATGCCGGTGCAACCTATCAACGCATGATTCAAACATGCCTGGAAACACAAATCGGCAAAACAGTGGAGGCATACGTAGACGATGTGATCATTAAAACAAGCCATGTCGAATCCTTAATGGACGACTTGAGGCCCACATTCGACAATCTTCGAACATATGACATCAAGCTCAATCCGGAAAAATGTGTTTTTGGCATGCCCGCCGGAAAGCACTTGGGCTTCATCGTCACCAATAGAGGTATTGAAGCAAATCCAGCTAAAATCCGAGCTTTGTCACAGTTGGGTCTCCCAACAGACCTCAAGCAAATCCAGATGTTAACTGGATGTGTGGCTGCCTTAAGCCGCTTTATCTCCCAATTAGGAGAAAAGGCACTACCTCTTTATCGCGTTCTTCGACACACCAAACACTTCGAGTGGACGGATGCGGCCACGACCGGATTGGAAAAAATAAAAGCCGTATTGGCCACCAACCAAATCTTGGCTGCACCAAATGCCGGTGAACCAATGTTGTTATATATAGCAGCAACACACCAAGTTGTAAGTGCAGTGCTCACCGTCGAACGAAAGATGGACGGACATAAGTCAAAACTAGGATAAAGAGTGATCGGGTTTATCCCAACACCCCCGTACTGCCAACAATGCAGTAGAATATGAGGCCCTGTTGCATGGTCTCCGGATGGCAGTCTCCATGGGCATTCAATGCCTAGTGGTGCAGGGGGATTCAAACCTCACAACATCTCAAATAAATGGGGACTTTGACACCAAGGACCCAAAAATGGCGGCTTACCACAACGCCGTCCTCAAAATGTAAGCTCGGTTCGAGGGCCTCGAATTCCACCATGTGGTCCGAGAAAACAATCAAGCGGCGGATATCCTCGCCTGCATCGGCTCTAAGCGCGACCCTGTACCACCTAGTATCTTCTTGGAAAGGCTGTTTAAGCTATCCGTGGTTTGGGAAGGGGAGACCAGCAAAAACAATCTGGATCCGGCCACAACACCAGACCCCGAACACTCTGACGTAATCGGAGGCTCTGCCGCCGAGATAACACCTTCGGCCCACGTGATTATGGCTATCATCGCCCCGTGGACAGAACCCTTCTTGGCTTACCTAACAAGGCAAGAACTCCCTGATGACCCAACTGAGGCACGTTGCATTGTGCGGCGGTCTAAAGCCTACAACATCCACGAGGGAGATTGTCGGTGTCAAAACCGGCGGATCTCGGGTAGGGGGTTCTGAACTGTGTGTCTAGGCCGGATCGTAACAGGAGGCAGGGGACACGATGTTTTACCCAGGTTCGGGCCCTCTTGATAGAGGTAAAACCCTATGTCCTTCTTGATTAATATTGATGATATGGGTAGTACAAGAGTAGATCTACCACGAGATCAGAGAGGCTAAACCCTAGATGCTAGCCTATGGTATGATTGTATGTTGTCCTACGGACTAAAACCCTCTGGTTTATACAGGCACCGGAGAGGTTAGGGTTACACAAGGTTGGTTACAAAGGAGGAGATATACATATCCATATTGCCTAGCCTGCCTTCCACGCCAAGTAGAGTCCCATCCGGACACGAGACAAAGTCTTCAATCCTGTATCTTCATAGTCTAACAGTCCGGCCAATGGAGAGAGTCCGGCTATCCGGAGACCCCCTTTCCAGGACTCCCATAGTAGCCCCTGAACCAGGCTTTCAATGACGATGAGTCCGGCGCGCAGTATTGTATTTGGCATTGCAAGGCGGGTTCCTCCTCCAAATACACCACGAAAGAATTTTGAATATAAGGATAGTGTCCGACCCTGCAAAATAAGTTCCACATACCACCTTAGAGAGAATAATATTTCCACAAAACTAATTTGCTGATTTGTTTTGGCAACATGACATTACGTCACGGCCCGGTGATTATTCGAACCGTTTCCTTAAACTAGCCCCGCACATAATGCGAGGCAGTTTTTTGACACGTCTTGTCAAAATAGAGATCATGTCCCCTTATCACGGGATTCTCAACAATAAGGGTGTGGGTAACCCAACCGCGCCATCAATTACGGCGCTTGGAGAACGAGCGAGTTTTACTGGGCTAGTGGGGATGCATAGTTTCGTCTGGCCATATAAAGGGATAAGGATTCACTTTTCCATCCACGCCTTCTTCCTCCTTTGCTCATCCACCTTCGCACACTCGAGCTCCAGTGCCCAAGTTCGCATTTCCCACCTCGACCTTCTCCAACCATGTCCGGAGCGGGAGGCAGGTGGATGGTCTCCTCCATTACGAAGGGACACGTCAAGAAGCTGAGGAGAGCCGGATATTTGCCCGATGACATCGCGCACCGGCTCCTAGAGGAGGGGCAGCTCATCCCCACCCCTAGGCCCCATGAGAGGGTAGTGTTCCTCACCCATTTCGTCAGCGGACTGGGATTTCCTCTCCACCCATTTGTCTGGGGGCTCATGTTCCACTATGGCCTGGATTTCCACGATCAGGCCCCGAACTTCATCCTCAACATCTCAGCATTTATCATCGTGTGCGAGGCCTTCCTCCGCATCAGGCCCCACTTTGGCTTATGGCTGAAGACCTTCAACGTCAAGCCGAAGGTAGTGAGCGGCCGCCAGGCGGAGTGCGGAGGCGCCATGGTGGGCAAGATGCCCAATGTCACATGGCTCAAGGGCTCCTTCGTGGAGATAATAAAGGGGTGGCAGTCGGGGTGGTTCTACATCACCGAGCTGCGTGACCCCGAGTTCCGATCTGGCTTCCCCACACGGCTCACCTCCTGGCAAGAGAAGGGCCTGTCCTGGGTAGTTCGAGAGAGCTGACCGGACTCCAAACATGTATTCAAAACATGGTCAACGAGAAGCTCAAACTCGTCAACGTAGTCCAAGTCATGCTCATCCGCCGAATCCTCCCGTGCCAACAACGGGCCTTCAATTTGTGGGAGTTCGACCCGGCGCAGCACTGAACTCTAAACAGGCTCTTCGACACAACTCACGAAGATGCCTGGAGGGTGCTGTTCAAGAGCGCCAAGGTCTCCCCTCCCATTACTGAGGATCTAGGATTCAGCACGAAGCGCCAAGCCAGTGCGGTAAGCTGCTTTACCTCTCACAGGATACTTATTTTTTATAGATTGACTCCATGCGGGATCTAAACTCTCGTACCTTTGACAGGACTGGCAAGAGACGGCCGAACAGATCAACTGTCCGGCTCCTTTGCCCGAAGGCCCAACAAACACTCTTTTGACGAAGATGCTGACCTCGGCTACTTATACGGTGCTAGAGAAGACCAAGAAGGCCAAGGGAACCCGGAAGTGTTCCCGATGGCAGACGTCATCGGATTCACCGTCCAATGACTCTACGGCACACTCCTCCCCCGAAGACGAGGAGGCATAAGAAGACGCTCCCCCTCCAGACGGCGGAGACAAGAAGAGGAAGGCCGCCCCAACTGAGGAGGCCGAAGGGTCCAAGAAGGGAAGGACTCTCCTTCCCGATAGTTCCACCATCGCCGCAGACGGCGAAGACGAGTGGCTACCCAGGGCCATGCCCCTGGGGAAATCGTAAGTATTTGGATACCAGAGTTACTCATAGCATTCCTTTGTTGCACTACTTCACCTAACGCCGAAATATGATTATGTAGACCCCCCCGAGCTCGTATTGATGTATCATCGGACGGCTCCCTGGGCTCGTCGGATATGGACAGCGATCCAGTTCCGACCGCCACCTCCCCTCACCCTGCGGACGACGCCGAGGTGCTGTCTCAAGAAGCACTGGGTCGAGGGGAGACAGTCCCGGAGGCACCTCAAGGCAGCCTCCCGGACTCTGGGAGCAGAGGGGACAAAGCCCCTGAGGGCTCCGAGCTCGGCCCTCAGCTGGACACCGCGCCGGTACCTCTAGTGGTTCCGAATTCGGGCAGTCGGCCTCCTTCTAAGAGGGGCAAGACGCCTGCACCAGTGACCTCTGTCCATCTAGAGGCACCGGACAATCTGCTGGAAGCGCTTCGCAGAGCTTCCATCGGCGAGGAGCACCGCACTATTATGAGTGCGGTGATCCAGAAGGTTCAGTCCGCTAAGAGCGGATTGACTGAAGCATGTGCCAACCTTCTAACAGGCTTTGAGGTAAGTTTTTAAAGTATAGGAGAAATATTACCGCATAGACAATAGCCCCTGATGCTCTATTCGGTGTTCACAAAGAAAAGTCGTACAAAGGATCAAACAATATCACAGGAGTCTAATATGAGTATGTCAGTATGAATATGCAGGCTTCGCTGCTTGCGTCTGCCGCAGTGACTGCGGAGGTCGCCATACTGAAGCAGGACCTTAAAGGGTCCTAGGATGAGCTCAGCCTTACCAAGAGGCAGCTCGAGGAGAACAAAGGTAAGTAGTACCTAGTCTGTGGTTATGTATTTAAAGAGTGCGATTGCGAAATGACAGGATTATCATGAATGTGCCAGGGGCCACGACTGAAGTGGCGACCCTAAAGCAAGCGTTGTCCGAGGCCGAAGATAAAGCGGCCAAGGAGCGCACCGAGTGAGAGAAGCACGAGGCTCGGGTGGGCGAGGTGCAGCAAGAGCTCCAAGCTCTGGTGGCGAAGCACGAGGCGTTGGAGCTTGATTCGAAGACGCGAGAGTCTGAGCTTGCCGCGGCCCTCGAGAGCGCAAAAAGTGCCAAGGCCGAAGCCCAAAAAGCCCTCCAGGAGATCGACGCAATGAAGAAGATAGCAGCGGGTAAGCCTTTCTATATGCAAAGCAATCATGTAAAAGTAAATTACCGATTAGTTACCTAAATCCGGAGCTATCCAGGAGCATTCGCAGATTTTCCCCGTAGCATGTCCGATGCCGCACAATTTTACTAGGCCGAGGATGGAATCTCAACGGAGAAGCTGTTCTGGTCTCAGTATACTGAGGCCGAACACCCGGTGCCAATGAGCGACCAGCTGAAGCAGATGGTCGAGCTACATAAGGTGGCCGAACAGGCCATGAAGGGCTTTATAGTCCAGTTGTGGCCTGGCGACGCCCTTCCGAATAGCTTCTTCTGCCTGGTGAGGTGGCTTGTGGATGCCTCCCTGCGGCTGGAGGTCATCGAGCGATCCGTCTGCATTGAAGGTGCACGCCGGGCTTTCGCCCGTGTGAAATTACAATGGGTCAAGCTAGACGCCGTGAAGCTGATCAAGGAAGGGCCACCGGAGGGTAAGGAGCACCGCCACCCCGAGATGTACTGCGAGGGTGTTCTGCCGGGTGCCCATCTTATAGCGAAAGAGTGTTCAAAATATGTAATATTTGAGTGAGACTTGCTCATTTCCTGTATCTATGAAAACTTTTTTCATATGCGCTATGCAACGCTTCTTTAAATTTAAAATATTGCCTTCTATTTGGCTGTTTATCCAATCTGAGAGATGGCTAGTTCTCGGCTTCTGCCCCCATGCCACGAGTGCTGGGGTGTTCGGGATAAACCTGAGCACTCTTATTCCCATGTTTGGGTCCTTCGAGGGAGGTGCTCAACACAGCGAACAAGGCAACCGGACCAATAATGCTTTATCACTCTCACTTAGCCATAGAATTCTATAATTTTAAATTTCAGCGAAGCCCTTGGTATTCGGAAGGCCGAATTCGGGGCGCGATACATGCCTTTAAGCCGGACAGGGTCGGCCCCTCGCTCTAAGCAGCATAAGTCTTTAGGGACTCGAAAACCTCGCCGAACAGCGACCAATCTCTCGCCTTATCATGACATTCAGTTTTAGTTTTCTCTACTGAGGTGCTGAACCCAGCAGAACTGGGGCACAATCACAGTAGTTCTCCTAGCGCTACCTTAGCCGATAGAGCGGAACGTAAGGTACCAAAACATAGGAGCCTGGCAAACCCAACATTTGACCAAAGACATGATTCGGAGCTGATGCATATAATGCTATAAGTTCAGGGTGCCGCACTTGTGAAAGTGTTCGGACTTTTCACACCGTATTGTGGGGTACGTAAGCCCCTGGGAATTTCGTGGTGTCACGTAGCTTTCTGCCTCCTTGGTTGCTGCATCATGTGTTCGGCAATAGTACCGTCGGATAGGGTTTCCAGATATTAAGGTCCTGAAAAAGAGAAGAATAACCAAACGGGAAGCCCCTAGTTCGGTTTAAGCCGCGTCTTGGGGCGTTCCGCAGTTTTGCCCCCCTCCCCACCTGTGCCCATGGTATTTTTAATGCGTAATTATGTACGCGTTGCACGAGTTTTGCCGTGTGGCTGGGACTGGGGTGGGGCCGCATTGCTACGCGAGCTCAGATCACGCCAGGCGGTCTTGCTGCCGATTGCTCCGAGCGCGCTTGAAGGTGTCCCGGTCTTGAAATGCCGAAGTGGTGGATTGCCTTGAGAGACTGCTTTGCGCTTCTGCTGCTAAGGCTGCAGTGTGCTCCTCCATTCGGAGAGAGTGCTCTGTGTTTCCATTGATTGTAATAACCCTGCGAGGTCCTGGCATCTTGAGCTTGAGGTATGCATAATGCGGTACCGCATTTAATCTTGCAAATGCGGTTCGCCCGACCAGTGCATGAAAACCACTGCGGAATGGGACTATATCGAAGATTAACTCTTCGCTTCAGAAGTTATCCGGGGATCCGAAGACCACTTCCAGTGTGATTGAGCCTGTGCAATGGGCCTCTATGCCTGGATGACGCCTTTGAAGGTCGTTTTTGTGGGTTTGATCCTTGAGGGATCTATACCCATTTTGCGCACTATGTCCAGATAAAGCAGGTTCAGACTGCTGCCACCATCCATTTGGACTCGAATGAGGTGAAATCCGTCAATGATTGGGTCCAGAACCAGTGTGGCGAATCCGCCATGACGGATACTAGTGGGATGGTCCCTGCGATCGAAAGTGATCGGATAGGAGGCCCATGGTTGAACTTCGAGGTGACAGGCTCCAACGCATACACGTCCCTGAGCGCACGCTTCCGCTCCCTCTTGGGGATGTGGGTTGCGTATATCATGTTCACCGTCCGCACTTGTGGGGGAAACCTGTTCTGTCCTCCAGTGTGTGGCTGCCAGGGCTCCTCCTCGTCATCGCTATGTGGCCCCTTGTCCTTATTTTTGGCAATTAACTTGTCGGCCTGCTTGAATACCCAACAGTCCCTATTGGTGTGGTTGGCTGGCTTGTCGAGGGTGCCGTGTATCTGACATGAGCGATCGAGTATGCGGTCCAAATTGGACGGGCCCGGCGTACTTTGCTTGAATTGCTTTTTCCAATGACTGGGTTTAGAGCCTTTGAATCCGGCATTAACTGTCGTATCCTCAGTATTATTGCTGTTAATGTGGCGCTTATGTTTGTTGCAACGTGACCTACTATTGCCGTCCTTGGTATCCGAGGTACCCTGGTTCTTTGACATATTGTTACTACGAGCCAGCCAGATGTCTTCTCCCACACAGAAGCGGGTGAGCGTTGTGAGGGCTGCCATAGATTTCGGATTTTCCTGACCAAGGTGCCGGGCTAGCCACTCGTCACGGATGTTGTGTTTGAAAGCCGCTAAGGCCTCTGCGTCCGGACAGTCGACGATTTGATTTTTCTTTGTAAGGAACCGAGTCCAGAATTGTCTGGCCGACTCTTCTGGCTGCTGAATTATGTGGCTCAAGTCATCGGCATCGGGTGGTCGCACATAAGTGCCCTGAAAGTTGTCGAGGAATGCGGCTTCCAGATCTTCCCAACAGCTAATGGAATCTGCTGGCAAGTTGTTAAGCCAATGTCGTGCCGGTCCTTTGAGATTTAGTGGGAGATATTTGATGGCATGTAAGTCATCACCGCGGGCCATGTGGATGTGGAGGAGGAAATCCTCGATCCATACCGCAGGATATGTAGTGCCGTCGTATGATTCAATATTTACAGGTTTGCAACCTTCTGGGATTTGATGATCCATTACTTCTCCTGTGAAGCATAAAGGGTGTGCAGTGCCTCTGTATTGGGCTATATCACGATGCAACTTGGATGGGTCTTGCCCGCTGTGTCCGGTCCGGCCGGATTTACTTTTACTGTATCCGGCGTGACGTTTATCGTCTCGCATAGTGGTGCGCCCTCATGATCCGTAGATCGATCTTGCATGCTTTGCTTTGTCCTCCAATATGTCTCACACGTCTGGCATATCTCCCCATGCCTTTTTATTTGAATGGCGTCGGAGTGCAGGCTGAGTTTTTGGCTGGAATTCCTCCCTATCGCGGCCACGAGGTGGCCGATCATCCACGTCATACGCTTCTTCCTCCAGTCGGGCTAGCAACCTGCATTTTGGGTAACTCTTGGAGGGACGCTCGAGTTTATATTCCTCGGCCGCGAGGACTTCAATCCATTTGTCAGCTAGCAGATCTTGATCAGCTTGAAGCTGTTGCTGCTTTTTCTTCAGGCTATTTGCCGTGGCCATAAGCCAGTGCTTGAAGTGCTCTTGTTCGACGGGATCCTCTGGTATGGCGAATTCATCGTCGCCGAGGCTTGCCTTGTCTTCGGAGGGGGGCATGTAATTATCATCCTCCTACTCTCCATCTGCCGCTCTCTTAGGAGGGCTGGCTCCTCCATCCTCTTGCTCTAAATCTTGCTGGAGGGGATTGTTGTTGTCTTCGGCACTATCCGGAGTGTTATTATCTCCTGTGCCGGTATCACTACTTTTGCTTTGGCGGGACTTAGAGCGGCGCCGCTGACGTCGGCGCTTGGGTTGCTTCTTGGAGGGCTCATCCTCCGCTATCTCGTCGACATTGTCTTCTTTGGGTGTATCCACCATGTATATATCGTATGATGAGGTGGCTGTCCAGTGCCCCGTAGGCAGTGGTTCCTCTTCATGTCCCGCATCGTCGTCCATACCGTCGATGTCTTCGGAGTTGAAGTCGACCATGTCAATTAAGTCATAGACACTGGCTACTAAGTGGGTGGTGGGTGGGTCACAAATTTCTTGGTCCTCCGCATCCCAGTCCTGCCGGACATAGTTCGGCTAGGATCCTCCTGATAAGGAGAGAGACCTTAACGAGTTCAGCATGTCACCAAAGGGCGAGTGCTGAAAAATATCCATGGAGGTAAACTCCATGATCGGCGCCCAATCAGATTCGATAGGAATGGGCGCAGGCAGTTCGGAGTCCGTGGCCGGAGAAGGATCCGGTAGTTTATCAACATGGCTCTCGTGCAAGGTAAGGTCGATATTCGGCTCGATCGCCACTGAGGGTAAGGCCTCCGTGGCAGGGTCCATCCACCTGTCCGCGGAAGGTGCAACTGGCTCCGAATTGAGGGTCGGAGCGACTGCCGGTGCGATCTCCTGAACACTATCCGATGGTAGAGCTAAATCGTTCTCATCGTGACCGCGTGACGCACAAGGCAGAGGCTCGAATCCGTCGAAGATCAAGTCTCCACGGACATCGGCCGTGTAGTTTAAGCTTCCAAACCTGACCTGGTGGCCAGGGGCATAACTTTCGATCTGCTCTAGATGGCCAAGTGAACTGGCCTGCAGTGCAAAGCTGCCGAACATGAAGATCTGTCCGGGGAGAAAGGTCTCACCCTGGACTGCGTCGCTATCGATGATAGTAGGAGCCATCAAGACTAACGACGACGACACTGAGGAACTCTCAATGAAAGCACCAATGTCGGTGTAAAAACTGGCAGTTCTCAGGTAGGGGGTCCCGAACTGTGCGTCTAGGCTGGATGGTAACAGGAGGCAGGGGACACGATGTTTTACCCAGGTTCGGGCCCTCTTGATGGAGGTAAAACCCTACGTCCTGCTTGATTAATATTGATGATATGGGTAGTACAAGAGTAGATCTACCACGAGATTAGAGAGGCTAAACCCTAGAAGCTAGCCTATGGTATGATTGTATGTTGTCCTACAGACTAAAACCCTCCGGTTTATATAGACACCAGAGAGGTTAGGGTTACACAAGGTCGGTTATAAAGGAGGAGATATACATATCCGTATTGCCTAGCTTGCCTTCCACGCCAAGTAGAGTCCCATACGGACACGAGACGAAGTCTTCAATCCTGTATCTTCATAGTCTAACAGTCCAGCCAATGGAGATAGTCCGGCTGTCCGGAGACCCCTTAATCCAGGACTCCCACAGAGATCTTTATAAGAAAAGCGCTACCGTAGTACTTCAAAGTTGCATCTCCGAAGAGATCTTTATAAGAAATTCATGCTGGACTTGGCGGCCACCACGCCGTAGCTCAGGCCCTTGTAAGCAGGGCCTTCCGTATGGGTTTTTACTGGCCGATGGCCCGAGCAGACGCACAGGACCTCGTTCAACGTTGCGTCGGTTGCCAGCTGTTTGCAAACCAAAGCCATATGCCACCTACCGCTCTTCAAACAATCCCCATTACATGGCCCTTTGCGGTCTGGGGGCTTGATATGGTTAGACCCCTTAAAGGGGGATGCCATAAGAAAAAATACCTATTGGTCATGGTTGATAAATTCACCAAATGGATAGAAGCCAAACCAGTTAAAACGGCCGAGTCTGGACCAGTGATAGACTTCATATCCGGGGTTGTACACCATTACGGCGTCCCCCACAACATCATCACTGATAACGGCTCGAACTTTACAGCTGATGATGTAAAAACTTGGTGCAGCAATATGGGCATTAAGCTCGATTATGGCTCTGTCTATCACCCGCAAACTAAAGGTCAATTCGAGCGAGCAAATGGTCTTATCATGAGCAGCATTAAACCAAGATTAGTGCGATCCTTGAAGTAATCATATACGCACTGGGTGGAGGAGCTTGACTCCGTACTATGGGGGCTGCGGACCACGCCGAATCGCAGTACCGGATACACACCGTTCTTTATGGTGTATGGCGCAGATGTGGTACTGCCCTGCGACATCATTCATGACTCACCTCGAGCGCGCATGTACGAAGAGAAAAAGCCGAGCTTGATCGGCAGGACAGTTTGGACGCTCTGGAGGAGCAGCGTCACATGGCAAAGGCCCGCTCCGCATTCTATCAGTAACAGGCTCGGCGGTATCAAAGCAGAGAAGTACGGTCCAAAACTTATAACGTTGGCGAACTCGTTCTATGCCTACAGGAGAAGAAAAAGAACAAGCTCAAGCCCAAATGGGAAGGTCCCTTTGTTATTGACAAAGTTCTGACCGGTGGAGCGTACCGTCTGCGGGATGCATCGGACAATCGACTTGAGCCAAACCCATGGAATGCAGCCAGACTCCGAAGGTTCTACGCCTAGTGCCGGACTCTGTGTTCCTCTCCTTAGCTCCATCAATTTTTTATATATCTGTTATCTGTCTTTTCTTTCTTTCTTTCTTCCCTTTTTCTTCACGGCCTTACAAGGTTAAAATGTGTCTTGACTACACAATCTTGAAACGCTAGGCATGCTCATTATACTTGGGGGCTTCTTATACAGAAGCTTAATATAACTATTTTCCGGGCTCTATGCCCCCGCACATGTGTTACTTTTCCACATGTACCTTTTCTTCGCCATTATATGCATCGATATGACTTAATAGTTTTCGCCAAGCTTGGTTGCCTGGCTCTTGTGTTTATACCCTATGTTCCCATTAATTCGGCTAGGGCATAAGGGGAGCACCTCCGCGATTGTTACTGTCGGGTCAACCGGATGTGTACCTCAGACTGGGTGAAGCCGAAAGCTAGCGTTCTTAAGGGAATATTCAGTCGGTGAACAAAAGATGACTTTTATTTATTGGAATGCATGCCCCCAGATGTTTATATCCTGCGTCTGTTTTCATAGTTCGGACATACACATTAATGCATGCGTACCCAGGAAAGGAACCCTTAATGGAACTATTCTCCCTGGAAGATGTTTCTTACTATCCATGTAATATAACATAGCTAGTTGGGTACTTGTCTGTTCAAGCACTTATGACCCCTACGCCTGGTTTCCACGCGTACCCCAGTTTTTACATAACTGAGCAGGTATTCGGATACACTCCGGACTGTCGGGTCCGGAGGTCAAAGTAAAAAGGTCCGACACCAAATTCTTCTTCTATACCATTCAACAGGCTGTCTAGCCTACAATTTTGTTGGGAATACTTTGTGGCTAATTTCACCTGGTCATACACCAAACTGATGGGGATCTTTTTCCTATCAGACCCCACAGGTCCGACCTCGACCATGTGGTTCGGGTCAGCCTTGGTATATCGCGTCTTCGCCATCGCCCAGGCTTCCCTTGCACCTTGTCGGCAGGCTGATATCTTCCATAATCGGAAGCGCCGCTGTGCTCCCTTGAGCATCTCTACAAGCTCCCCCATGCCTCCTAGCAGGGAGGCGGATGGCCACAAAGCTTGGGAAATGCCCTGCATCACCTAACAAACTTGTTCGTGTAGTTGTGAGAGCTCTGGCAGAAGATCACCCGCAAACCCTGGCATCTCCTCTGCGGGACGACCCGTCGGCATACCTACAGATATAACTCTGTCAGCCGGTTTCTTCGCCGAACTCTATAAAAGTTCATTCAAGCACTTACTAAAAATGCCGCGTCGAAGCCTCTTATTCTCCTTTACGGAGTCAGCAAGCTGGGCCTGAACATCTTTCAGTTCAATGCCCAGCCGGGTATTGGCATCTTGGAGATCGTTTTTCTCCCGCCTAACCTGCGTAAGCACGCGCTCGCCAGCCTTTAGCTGTCGTTGAGCATGTTTCTCATCCCCTCGCACGACCTCCGGATTCACTCCGGGATCATCTGCAGAATCTATTGTTAGATTTGCATGCATGTCGAATACTAACTGGTATATATCATTCTTTTAGATAGAAACAAGTGTTACAAGATGGGGCCTTCTCGGACTCCTTCATTGCGGCAACTGCGGCTCGTAGCTGGGCTTTGCACTCCTCCAGCTCTTAAGAAAACTGGTTATTCTTCTCCGTAAGAACCGACGCAAACAATGATCCTTAAATCAGTTGTGCCAACTGTTTCAAGTCTCAGGGGCTATTGATATACATACTTATTAGATTTTCTTACCCGTATATCCTTTACATACTGGTCCATTTCTCGGGCAAGACCATTTTGAGCAGCTCGGATGTACGCGTCACCTGAGTTGAAGACATCGAACGCCTCTTGAGAGTAACAGGCGTCGAGGAGTACGGCCCGACGACAGCTGTGATTCATGGCACTCTCCACTTCGGAATTCATAGCAGACAGCCTATCTGCATCCTCTATAGGAGGAACATCCGGTGTTGGCCCCACGTTAGTGTCTGCCTCTAAGTCCGGCTTTGGAGCCCGGCTGGTGGAGGCTTGGCCAGCAGGCTCTCCGAATATGGTCCAGCGAGCGTTTTTCCTGCCAGGAACCATGGACGTTATTATATTTTAAAAGACGACAACCATGGAGCGGGGTTCTTTTTCATACCTCTGTGACAGCGTCTCAGTCCTGACCGCCTTCCTTTTAAGCCTACCCGACTTCGATGCCCCTTGTTGGTGAGTCACTATGGGTTCGGCATGGCGTCCCGAGGGCCTTCCCTGTAAGACACCATGTGTGTGCGGTAGGTGAAGTGCGAAAAAAAAGAAGGATCCTTCTCGGAAGTTGGGACTCCGGTTTTACTTACATGCGACGCAGGGAGCAGTCCAGGATAATCGGCTATGATGGCCACCAAGCACTACAAAAAAATACACTTCGGTGATGATACTTGTTTGTCATAGTATGTCGCTTTTTTTGTCATGCATGTACATCCATGACAAATTTATGACAGAATCAAGATAGTCATACATGTGCTGTCGTAGAAGTGTTCCATGACATTACCAAAATTATCATCACGGAAGTGTCCACTTCCATGACGATAAATCGTGTGTTGCCTTCGTCAAGGGTGACCGACACGTGGCATCCACCGTAACGGAACGCAGTTAAGCTATCGGATCGGGTTTTGGATCCGATAACCTGTTAATAGCACCGACCAATGGGGATTTTCCACGTGTAAAGTCATCATTGGCTAGAGGAAACACGTGTTGGCTTATCGTCGGGACAGATGTCATCCACTCACTGGACAGAAGGCGCCTATGATATGTCGACACGTGGCATGACCCAACAAGTTTAAATGGGCTGGCCCAACTAAAGGCCCACAAGATTTTGCGGACCATAATGGGTCGGCCCAGCTAAAGGCCCACGAGATTTTGCGGACCATAATGGGCTGGCCCAGCTAAAGGCCCACAAGATTTCGCGGGCCATAATGGGCCGACCCAGGTAAAGGCCCACAAGATATTTGTTTGCCATAATAGGCCACCCCAACCCCCACCCGCATCGAGTTTTCTTCGTTCGGCGAGCCCCCACAACCACCCGAGCCCCTTCGATCGCACCGGCAAACTCCGGCGAGCTCTGAAAAATCGATTGGCCCAATGTTGAAATTTAGTCTACTGTGATTTAACTAGTGTGGAATATAAAAGGGGAAAACCATAAGCATTGCGAGTATGGTGTTGAGCGTGCCATGGCGGATCTGAAGGTGCAAACCGGACAAAGGCAACTTCGCAACCAAGACAAGAAATCAGAGTAAAGCAGTGGCAATCTATTTTCTTGCTGCGTTAAATAAGTTGAGCAGATACGAAAGAGTATCGCCTCTGGTGCGGCGCCGTGTACGCATCTGCTGAGAATTTGACGGTGTTGCGGTAGCGATGGCTGTCGGCGACGTGGAAGCAGATCTAGGAGGGTAGACGGTGGCGGCGGGGCGCGATGGATGAGACGGTCGTAGGAGCGGCGCCGGCAAGGTGGATGACGGCGGGGATGAAGCGAGAGGACATGATGCAAGGATCCCAGTCCGAAGCCATGGATGAGAGAGGTCGATCTCTTGTAATGGACGGTGGCATCGGGGTATCAGCTCCGGCATGGTGGAGGAGGACGGCGGTGGATGGGGTGGCGGACGGCGGCAGACGGAGGAGGGTGGGGTGGAGAGGGTGTTTTGGTGCCCATGGAGTACGAATGGGGAAAAGGGAGGTAGAGAGGAACGGGGGAACCATGTATTCAGGGCGCGCTCATCTCAAATGCGAGGAAATTTACAAACTTAGCCCCCGTTTCAAATTTCTACTATATCATAGCAACACTAGTTGGTTGGGGATAGGACGGTAATCTCGCATACACCGAATATTTGCCGACGAGAGTTTGTTTTTGGCGCCCATCGTGTATGAATATGAATCGGGGACGGAGTGGATTTCGGCCGAGGACACACTGTGTTTTGGCGCCCACCGTGTATGAATCCGGGTGAGAGGCGGTTACGTCACGTTTGGGTGAAATTACAAACCTACCCCTATTGGAACCTATAGAAATCTAGCATATAGGCTTTGCGTGGCAGGGATAGGCAGTAGAGATTTCCATCTCGCAGATTTTGGTTTCGGGCGGTTACTGCGACTTTTCCCACTTCGTTCAAATTTTGCAGAGTGCACGTTTACCATGCCAACTCAATTTGAATCCCGTTTGTATTCTATTTTTTTGGGTGGTTTCCATTTTCAATTGAAATTACATTTTATATACATCATTTTTTATATATACTTTCAAAAGCACAACAAAGAATTCTGCTCCTTTATATGTATAATATGATTTACAAATACAACGATCTCGAAATCTTAAGGTTGAATTAGAAAAAATTTAACCAAATTATGTTCTACTAAAATGTATGGATCAGTAATATCTACATATTAAATAACATAGATGTGCATGAATTCATATGAGTATGGATGTTTGATAGATCAATTTTGGTTCGAGTATGGATTACATGTATCATCATCTCGAATTCAAATATTTGAATCCCTTTTTTTCACTCCTTTCACGCCCATCTCTCTCGCATGCATGCTCCTTCAGGTAGCTATCTCTCCCTTTTCACCAGCTCACCCACACGCTCACTTCATGTTTCTCCTATCCTCGCAAACATGGTCTCTCGACGTCTCCCTTGAGAAGTGTCACACTCTCCCTATCATTATAAATTACATGGTTTTCATTATCTCTCACATCTCTACTGTTCTCTGGTATCACTCGGTACCTAAGCTTTCTTTTTCACCGCCAAACACACAGTCTCCACTCGTCTTTCACTTTGTCTTGCTCTCTATGGGATTCTCTCACACACCCTATATGTCTCTACATATGACTCATACCACTAAAATTACTCTGTCTATCTCTTCTATAGACACAACATTTGTTGCGGTCTCCTTTTTGTCTCCATCCCAGACTAACATTATTCATTTGTTTACCGATCAGACAACCCCGACTAACGTCTCCTCTCTCTCTCTCTCTCACGGACACACATGCACAACTCCTACCACTAAAGTTTGAATGGAAAATGAGATTTTGTTATACCCAAACAAAAAAGGACTGGAGGGAGTGATTGCTCTGACACAGACGCGACCTCTCATAGCGCAGGCATTGAACCGGCGCGCCGGCCAAGAGGGCCGCACTCGCTGCAGTTCCGGCTGAGCACGCCTCCTCGCTGCGTGCAACCAGCTTAAGACTGCCCCGCCTGCCTACATTGAATCCGCGCGTGTGCCGGCAACACGTCCTTCCGCGAGCCGGCAGGCATTTTAGAACACAAAAAATGACTAAAATATAATTAATTTACGCATGGTCTTGACTTGATGTGCTCGCACTGGTAGCAGGAACTAGTAGAGGATTTTCTTTACTTATAACTCTCCTCACATTTTTTTGGCTTTGAAGTGAATCATGGTTGTGGACATTATGTATGAATGTGCAGATATCTGTGAACATGAGTTTGATGTGGAAGTTGAACTTGGAATGTCGGGCTTGCGCGTGAACTAGACCATGTACAATGCTTTGTCTGTTATTGTTTGGAAAGTAATTGTTGTTATTACATGACCCTAAAAAAACATTTTGTGCCACACCAGTAGATGCACGGACATCACAACAGGCATGCTGACTGGATAAACATTTTAACCTAGCTATTATGAAGGAAATTTTGTATTGACAACAATTTTAGATAGCAGGAGACGCCTCGCCTGCTCTGCCTCTGCTAGCTTATTTATGGCTTCTTCCATCTCTTCTTTGGCTTGGGTGAAGAGAGCATCTGATTGCTCTTTTCGCTTCTTCAGGAACTCACCTACATTCTCAAGGGCTGCTGCACGCTTTCTTTCAGCCTTTACTAATGCCACGAGGACACGAACAGCTGACGACTCCACCTGGCTTGTGTGTAATGCAGCATCATCTGGGAATTTGCACCTTGTGTCTAATCCTGCATCATTAGGGAACTGGCACCTTGTGTGTAATCCAGCCTCATTTTGGAAACATGATCTCGAGGTTGACCATACTTCCCTCCTCGTAGTAACTGCATCTTGACATGAAGTTACTTCTTTTTTAGATCAATACTCAGAGCAACCTAGATCCATTTAGTAGAAGCCAGATAAACAGAACTCGGAGAAGTGAATTCAAAAGGAAAAAATAAATAAAAACATACTACAAGGTGAGAACACCCACTTCCTACATCAAGCTAAAAACGAAAGCATTAGGATGATTAAGACTCTTCTTATTACACATCGAAGAACACCACGCTTAAGAGAAACAGAAACTACAACATATACACATCGAAGAACACGAAGCTACACGAAAGTACTTGAAAGGGTGTTACTTACCAAAGCTCGTTTTACAGGTTCGGTGTAGCTCCTCTTTAACTTGCCATGCTCCTTGAAGATGTCCCGAATATCCCGTGTTTGGTCTTCATTGATCCTCTGCATGTTCGCACTCATGGTTTTTAAATCTCAACATGGCAAGAAAAATATACTACTAGTAATACTCGCGCATCTTGTGGGCAACATTTAAGCACTCATCTGCCATGTTAGAGCATCTCGAACAAGATAAACTACTTATACAAATGCATCTTGATGCGTGCAATGCATGGGCATTTTGCTAGTTCTAAAAACCTTTCCATCATTTGCCACACTACTGGTTGTAGATGAAAAACCTACCCAAGCACAGCGCGATATAGGAGCGACGCACAATTACAAGCTGATATTCTGTTGGACAATGGAGGCTATAACCAATTACTTTTACAGGAACAATAGCACCCAGGAAATTTGAAGGGTAGGTATGAACAAAAATGGAACTGCACATGTACTACTAAGTGATTCAATACACACATTACCAATCGAGGAGGAGAACGATGGTCGCGGCGGCCTCTATGAGTCATGGTCCGCAACGAGAGTCAGTTCATTGTCCACGACGGTGGTACTTCTGTGCTTGGCGTCGGCTTCCAGGAAGCAGATCCAAGACTGTGGAAGACGATGCCGGGGAAGAGGCTCCGTGTACGACGACGACGGTGGACCGGCTCTAGTGCAGCGTACGAGGTTGTCGATGAGGCAGATGCGCTACGGTGGACGAGTGCGCTGATGTAAAGGGGAGGAGCACGAAGGCTGTGGTGCCGTGGAGAAGTCTATTTTGTGGTGGGGATAGAAATTGGGGAGTATTCAGGTGTACTACTCTGGGTGCCGGGGTGGGGTTGGCTAGGTAGGGTGAACCTAGAGTTACGAAAACAGCCCCATACCAAGCGTCATCCGTAGGCCTGTTCCGAAGGCTATGATGGTAAATCAGGGTCGCGGGAGATTTTCCCGCCGACCTCAAAATTTTGTGACACTGGACTCCGCGTGTGGCGTGTTGAGTGATTCGGCTAAGCAACTAGCGAGTAGTAGTAGTAAACTCTACATATTAGGTTTGACCGAAGTCAAACTTCCTAAAGTTTGACCAAGTTTATAGAAAAATATAAACATTTACCATAACAAATATGTATGATGTGAAAGTATATTCAATAATGAATCTAATGGTATTTATTTGTTATTGTATATGTTAATATTTTTTGTTATAAGCTTTCTGAGAGTTTACAGAACTTGAATTTGACCAATGATAATACACGGACTTAAATAAAAACGGAGGGAGTACACATTTGTTTTCTTAGTTTGTAGTGAACTAATCATTTGTTGAAATTGTGAAATAAATATATTAGGCTATTGACTTCGAATGTAATGGTATATACAATTCAATAGTTACAATCATTGTCGAATCCCAAGATGTATACAAGGTCTATAGTACTTCACAACATGCTCAAACTAACATAATCCTAGTCAAATGAGAATCTAAATGCATTTCATAGTTATTACTTTGTAGGATGCAACAAGAACATACATAACTCTAGATCAGCCATTATAGAAGCAACATTTTGACATATCCGAATGTGTGAATGAAACGTCCAGAGAGAGCTTTCGAAGATGGAGCAGATAGGGCGGGAAAGATTGTATGTATGTGGACAAGAGAGTAGGAGACAAACCTAACGAGACAGAGAGAGCAAGAGATAGAGAGAGGAAGAAGTTAGGTATGTGAGAAAGATGCATACATGTAATATACATGAGATGCATCTGCATTTGGATTCTGTATATGTGGAAGGAGAAGAGAAAACATGTTTGATGAGAGAGCAGGAAAAACATGGACGAGAGGGGAAGGATCTCGTGGGTTGAGGGATTGACAATTTTGTGCGGGGAGAGAGGGATTGGTAATTTTGTGCAAGAGAGAGAGAGGGTGGGGGGAGGAGTCAGTTAGCCGTCGTCACATCACCCTGCTTCCAAATTACCCCGCATTCTCTAGCGCGGTGTGGTCACATCACCCTGCTTCCAAATTACCCCGCATTCTCTAGCGCTGTGTGGTCGCCGTCTTCGATCTGCTCGTTTCCCTCTTTGAAGATTAAGGTGTTGTGCATGTTTGGGTGCAAAGAAGAACAAGCGAGAGTGGTCGCCGTATAACCTTGGATGGGGATGAATTGTGTGCTTGGGGGAGTGTGTATGTTTGTGTTGTGCTGCGTGTGTCTGGGTGTGTGTGTGTGTGTGTGTGTGTGTGTCAGATATTAAGAGAAAACAAACCTAAGGAGAGAAATGGGTATTCACGAAGAGATTGTGCGGGCCTTGAGGTGGGCAGGGGCCGGGTGAGGGTGTCAAAATGTGCGCCTTGATGCATGTGTTGCATGCGACTGTGCGAGGGACGGACGAATCGAGAGAGATGGTTGTTGTGTTACGGATGCTCCTCTCTCTATCTCTCTCTCTCCCTCTCTCTCTCTCTCTCACACACACGCACACACACACACAAGTAAACTAGAAGATCGTTCTCTCATGTATACACAACGTATCAGCACCTGTCTATGTCTCACTCATGCATGATCATTTGCACATTCACACCTCTCTATATCTGTATCACACGCTGAAAGCACAAGTGCTCCCTAGGTGGTTTTGATAATTGATGACAACATATCTCTTGTTGGACTAACATTTCGATCTAGCATGTTTCAGATAAGTTCAACAATGGAGTGGCATGGACTAAAGGTTGTGGGAACTCCTTCAAGATGCTAAGGACAAAGGATTGGCTAAAGCTTCAAGCTCAAGACTCCTCATTTTACATTTTAGTGATCCAAGATCACATTGAGTCATTAGGAAAAGCCAATACTATCAAGGAGGGATGAGGTGTTGCTTAATGAGCCTCTTGCTTCATGTGCTCCAAAACCCTCAGCTACTTTCCCACTTCCACTTATGACCTAAACCCTAAGCCAAACTCAGTCCTACCGATTCCTCATATCGGGCGCCACCGAGTTTCACTTGTCATAAGCCACTGCCAAACCCTAATCAGTTCGTTCTCACCGATGAGATCTCGGTCTCACCAAGATGGGCTTGCAAACTCTCTGTTACCCATTGCAATATTCTCGGTCCCACCGAGATATGCAATCGGTTCCACCGAGTTTGCTTGGCCAAATCTCAGTTTCACTTATTACCCAAATCGGTCCCACCGAGTTTGAGTAATCGGTCAAACCGAGTTTTGGATTTACCCTAACCGTAACACATCGGTCCCACCAAGTTGATCCAGTCAGTCCCACCGAAAATCTCTAACGGTCACTAGGTTTACATTTTCGGTCCGACCGAGTTTGTGATTCGGTCCCACCGGGATTGGAAAACTGTGTAACATTGGATTTTGTGTGGAGGCTATATATACCCCTCCACCCCCTCTTCATTCGAAGAGAGAGTCATCAGAACACATAAACCATTCCAACTCATATGTTCTGAGAGAGAACCACCTACTCATGTGTTGAGACCAAGAAATTCCATTCCTACCATATGAATCTTGATCTCTAACCTCTCCAAGTTGCTTTCCACTCAAATCTTCTTTCCACAAAATCCAAATCCTATGAGAGAGAGTTGAGTGTTGGGGAGACTATCATTTGAAGCACAAGAGCAAGGAGTTCATTACCTACACACCATTTGTTACTTCTTGGAGAGTGGTGTCTCCTAGATTGGCTAGGTGTCACTTGGGAGCCTCCGACAAGATTGTGGAGTTGAACTAAGGAGTTTGTAAGGGCAAGGAGATTGCCTACTTCGTGAAGATCTACCGCTAGTGAGGCAAGTCCTGTGTGGGCGATGGCCATGGTGGGATAGACAAGGTTGCTTCTTCGTGGACCCTTTGTGGGTGGTTGCTTCTTCGTGGACCCTTCGTGGGTGGAGCCCTGCATGGACTCGCGCAACCGTTACCCTTCGTGGGTGGAGCCCTGTGTGGACTCGTGCAACCGTTACCCTTTGTGGGTTGAAGTCTCCATCAACGTGGATGTAGGATAGCACCACCTATCCGAACCACGGGAAAAACATCCGTGTCTCCCATTGCGTTTGATCTCTCCAAACCCTTCCCTTATATCCTTGCAAGTTGCATGCTTTACATTCCGTTGCTCATATACTCATTGCATGCTTGCTTGATATGTATTGCGTGTGTTGAAATTGTGCCTAAACTCCACTTAAACCAAAAAAGCTTAAAAATTGCAACTTTAGTATTAAGTGTCTCATCACCCCCCCCCCTCTAGACACATCTACTTCTAGACCCTACAAGTGGTATCAGAGCTTTGGTCTCCATTGCCTTGGTCTAATCACCATTGGAGGAAGATGGATGTGTCTACATTAGGGAGTCTTAGACATAAAGTGCCTATTCTTGATGGAGAGTATTTTCATGAGTGGAAAAATGAGATGCTTGTAATCTTCAATCAATATCATTTGAACAAGTATATTGCTAGCCCTTGTGCACTTCATATTGATCCTTTGCATCCTACCCTAGATGAAGATATTGACATGATTCGCAATCTTAGAACTATTGAGCTCATTATTAGAGGATTGCCCAAAATTTTGATTGCTAGTTTGCCTACTCAAAATTGTGCCTATACTATATGGAAATTTCTTGAGGAACGATTTCCCGATCATTCCTTGAAAACTTTGGATGAAATTCTCCATAAATCTATTGCCTTGAGTAAGATGAACTCTAGTGATCCTAGTTTTGGTAAATGTCTATTTGAACTTACCAATCTTGAGCATGCTAAAGGAGATGTTGGAATCATTAATGATATCATATTCAAAGCTATAAGAATTCATAAAACTGACCACTTTGATGATCATTTATCTAATGAATTACCCTCTCTAGGAAATGATGAGTCACAAGATCATGATGAACATGAATATGATGATGATGATAGTGACTTCGATCTTGATAATGCAATGAGACATTTTGATCTTATGGCAAATCTTCGGGGATATGAATCAGGAGGAAAGGAATGGGTTCTTGATAGTTCCATTCAAAATGTCATGCTTGTTGAATCTCTTGGCTACAACTTACTTTCAGTATCTAGACTTGCTGATTTCGGTTTGAATGTCCTATTTACCGAGGTAGATTGCCAAGTATTTCGTCGAGACAATCATAAAATGGTCTTTACCGGTATGCGTAGAGGTGATCTTTACATTGTCGATTTCTCTAAAAAGGCACAACCTAAAACTTGCTTTGTTGCTAAATCCTCAAAAGGATGGTTGTGGCATAGACGACTAGGTCACGTTGGCATGAGAAACCTTGACAAGCTTATTAAAGGAAATCATATCCTTGGAGTCAATGATGTCATATTTGATAAGGATAGACTTTGCAGTGCTTGTCAAGCAGGTAAACAGGTTGGAGGAAGACATCCCGTGAAGAACATCATGACCACAAGGAGGCCACTCGAGCTACTTCACATGGATCTTTTTGGTCCCAACGCCTACAAGAGTCTCGGTGGAAATTCTTTTGGTCTAGTTATAGTTGATGATTTTTCAAGATTTACGTGGGTGTTCTTTCTTAATGACAAGTCGCAGGTCCAGAAGATCTTCAGAAACTTCGCTAGGAAGGCCCAAAATCAGTTTGATGTGAAGATCAAGAAGGTTCGGAGTGACAATGGAACGGAGTTCAAGAACGCAAATGTGGACACCTTTCTTGACGAAGAAGGGATTTCACACGAGTTCTCGGCTACGTACACACCTCAACAAAATGGAGTTCTTGAGAGGAAGAACCGGACGCTCATCGAAATGGCAAGAATGATGCTTGATGAATACAAGATGCCAAAGCACTTTTGGGCAGAAGCGGTTGAGACAGCTTGTCACGCAACAAATTGCTTATATCTTCACAAGCTACTCGGCAAGACGGCATACGAGCTTCTCACCGGTAACAAACCCCAAGGGATACTTTCGAGTATTTGGCTCAAAGTGCTACATTCTTGAAGCATCATCGTTCAATGTTTGCTCCTAAATCTCATGAAGGTTTTCTACTTGGTTATGGCTCAAACTCTCACACTTACCGTGTCTACAACAATTTCACCCGAAAGGTTGAAGAGACGGTAGATGTGAAGTTTGATTAATCTAATGGCTCGCAAGTAGAGATATTGCCAATTGATGTAGGAGACAAAGGGTCAGAAGCAATTCAAGACTTGTCCATTGGCAAAATTCGTCCAACGGAGGTAAAGGAGAGTACTTCATCCGTCCAAGTGGAAGCTTCTACTTCACGACAAGGTGAACCAAGAATCGACACGGAAGCATCCACAAGTGGGACACACCAAGATGAAGAAAACGAGGAAATACGTCAAGACAAACATCAACAACCTCCTTATCCACCACGACAAGAGAACGACGACGTCAACAATGAAGAAGGCCAAGAAGAAGAACAAGATGAAGAAGATGTTCAATGAAGACCCAAGCAAAAGCTCTCACGAGTTCGAGCAAGAATTGCCAAAGATCATCCCGTCGAGCAAATCCTCAATGATATACAAACCGGGAGAATCACTCGCTCAAAAACTCGTTTAGCTAACTTTTGTGAAAACTATTCATTCATCTCTAGCATTGAACCTATGAAGGTTGAAGAAGCATTGGAAGATCCGGATTGGATAAACGCCATGCATGAGGAGCTACATAATTTTGAGAGAAACCAAGTTTGGACATTGGTCGAGAAGCCCGACAACAACCACAACATCATTGGTACCAAATGGGTGTTTCGCAACAAGCAAGATGAAGATGGACAAGTGGTTCGCAACAAAGCATGTCTCGTCGCCCAAGGGTACACACAAGTCGAAGGTATGGACTATGGTGAGACGTATGCTCCCGTTGCTAGACTTGAGTCCATTCGCATCTTACTTGCCTATGCTAATCACCATAATATCACCTTGTACCAAATGGACATTAAAAGTGCTTTTCTAAATGGTGAAATAGAGGAGGAAGTTTATGTTAAACAACCTCCCGTCTTCATCAATCCTAAGAAACCAAATCATGTTTACAAACTTCACAAAGCTCTTTATGGTCTTAAACAAGCTCCTAGAGCTTGGTATAAATTCTTGACCAAGTTCCTTACTACAAGTGGTTTTGAAATTGGTAAAATTGATTCTACTCTTTTTACTAAAAGGGTTAATGGAGAACTATTTGTATGCCAAATTTATGTTGATGATATCATATTTGGTTCAACTAACCCTCTCTTTAGTGAAAAGTTTGGAAAGCTAATGTCAGAGAAGTTTGAGATGTCTATGATGAGTGAAATCAAATTCTTTCTCGGGATGCAAATCAAGCAAATTAAGGAAGGCACATTTGTCTCTCAAACAAAGTACACCAAGGACTTATTCAAG
The DNA here is from genome assembly GCF_018294505.1 of Triticum aestivum. Taxonomy (NCBI): domain Eukaryota; kingdom Viridiplantae; phylum Streptophyta; class Magnoliopsida; order Poales; family Poaceae; genus Triticum; species Triticum aestivum. The sequence continues at coordinate 197,095,260 of NC_057812.1, forward strand.
AAGTTCAATATGCAAGAATGCAAAGGTATGTCTACACCCATGCCTACTAGTGGACATAATGATTTAACCAAAGATGGTGAACCGGTTGATCAAAAGGTTTATCGCTCTATGATTGGTTCATTGTTATACCTATGTGCTTCACGTCCCGATATTATGCTAAGTGTGTGCATGTGTGCACGATATCAAGCTGCTCCTAAAGATTGTCATCTTAAGGCTGTGAAAAGGATAGTGAGATATTTAATCCATACACCAAATTTTGGCATTTGGTATCCTAAGAGGTCTTCTCTTGATCTTGTTGGCTATTCTGACTCGGATTATGCCGGAGACAAGGTTGATAGAAAGTCTACTTCGGGTACTTGTCAATTTCTTGGCAGATCTCTTGTGTCTTGGTCTTCCAAGAAACAAAACTCGGTATCCTTATCCACCGCCGAAGCGGAATACATTGCCGCTGGTTCATGTTGTGCTCAATTACTTTGGATGACCCAAACTCTTAAAGATTATGGGATTTATGTGAAACATGTTCCACTGCTTTGTGACAATGAAAGTGCTATCAAAATTGGTCATAATCCTATACAACATTCTCGAACTAAGCATATTGAAGTTCGTCATCATTTCATTCGAGATCATGTTGCTAAGGGTGACATCAATCTTTAGCATGTTCGCACCGATAAGCAATTAGCGGATATATTCACTAAACCACTTGATGAGAAAGTGTTTTGAAGGTTGAGAGGAGAATTGAACATCATTGATGCTTCGAACTTGGAGTAGAAACTCCAGTGGACACATGCAAGACATGAGCTTATGACTAATCCATGATATATCTCTTATGATAACTATCTTATGTCTTGGATATATTTGCACCTTGCATGTTGTCTAACCCATGTAGGTGCTTGGTTGAATCTAATTCCATGAGATTGTGACTCACTCACATCTTGAGCAATCTCTACAAGACCAAGACTCTACATAATAGTGGTTGAAGACAAGGAAGCACAAAACCATTCAAACATATCCTTTGACAAATTCTATGTTAAGCCTCATGATTGTCATTTTTGGATACACAAGTGCTCTTCCTTGCAAGAACTAACCCATGTAGGTAGATGAACTGAAACTCCAAGTGGTGCTCCCAACTCTTGATGAGCTACATCAACCTTGAGCACCCACACAAGTTCAACTACATGAGCAAGAACCACACCACCACCCAAGGTATGTTATTCCATCTTAGAGAAGCTTTACTCCAAGACATGAGTCAAAGCAACTCAACAAGATGTGAATACATCAAGATTCTTAAACGAAAAATGGTAACCCCATTTTGAGCTTCAACGATGAGTATGACCTATGATCAAGTGTTCTCACTTGACTCCTAAGTCAATATACTCTAACATAGGTGACTATGTCACCGCCCAACTCTAGATGAAGTTCTCTTGTGTTCTTTTCTGTGTTATTGCATTTGTCTCATGCATGTTTATTTTCTTTCTCTTTTTCAAAAAAAAACTTCATCTAGATCTTTCAGTTTCTTCTCTTTGTTTATGTTCTGCATTTTCTGCATTTAATTCCTTGCAAATCCTTCAGGTAATTCATTGCAAATCTTTGTGAGATCCTACATGTCTAGTGAGCTGAGGTGACAAGTGTTTTTCTCTGTGTGAACTCGGTTTCACCGACTTGTAATTTTCGGTCCAACCAAATCTTTTCGGTGCCACCGAAACATACCACTCGGTGCCACCGACTTCGCAACAGGAAAAACAGTTTGCCACTTGTTCTATATTTCTTCTGATCCAGCTCCACTCAATGAATCTTGTCGTCTACAAGCATCACAGTTTTATTCCCTGCTTTGTAATGAATCTCAAGGACCAAACCTATTCGACGGATTCCAGGAAAAACCTTCTTGGAAATTGATGTCAAAGGGGGAGAGAGAGATCACATCAAAGCTTATCATCAGGGAGAGAGAGATCACATCAAAAGCTTATCACCTACAAAGGAGAAAGAAATCTCCAGGGGGGAAAGAATACTGAAGGATCCCAGATGCTTGATGTTCAAGAGGAGAGATGCCACATGTCTTTTTGGGGGAAAGACATGTTCATATGAACCCATTTGAATTAAGTTCTATTCATATCTTTCAGCCCTGATTTTCTGTTTCCTATCTTCTCCCAATATCCCATGTAAGATTCAGGGGGAGCAAGACACCTAAGGGAAATAAATCAGTCAAATTCATTGCATATCTTTATTCTTGGGGACATGTTGAATCCAATGTGGTACCTTGTACTCACTCTCTACATGTCATCCCAGTCTTGGTATTCTTGTGGTTTCTTTTGTTTGCTCTGGCTAGTGGATGTACCTGTGTTATCTAACCTTGTTTGTGTAGGTTCATTCCATCCTAAGACAACTCAAGACCACAAGGTTAGTATATGCATCAAAATCATGAGTATGAGGAGTTCTTGCTTATGTACATACTGTTGCAAGAAGGACTCATGAGCATGAAGGTATTTTCCTTGATAATCTTTTGCTCTGATGCATATGGCCAAGATGCATGTAACACATTGCCTACTCTGTCATGGTTATGCTCTCACATGCCTCTATATTTCGTATTTACATGAGTGCATACATGTAGGGGGAGCCTATGCTTGTTACATGTCCTTCCAAAGTTTTACTTGCTGCTCTTTATATCTTTATCTAAAGCTTTGATGTATGTTGCCATCAATTACCAAAAAGGGGGAGATTGAAAGCACAAGTGCTCCCTAGGTGGTTTTGATAATTGATGACAACATATCTCTTGTTGGACTAACATTTCGATCTAGCATGTTTCAGATAAGTTCAACAATGGAGTGGCATGGACTAAAGGTTGTGGTAACTCCTTCAAGATGCTAAGCACAAAGGATTGGCTAAAGCTTCAAGCTCAAGACTCCTACTTTTACATTTTAGTGATCCAAGATCACATTGAGTCTTTAGGAAAAGCCAATACTATCAAGGAAGGATGAGGTGTTGCTTAATGAGCCTCTTGCTTCATGTGCTTACTGATATGCTCCAAAACCCTCAGCTACTTTCCCACTTCCACTTATGACCTAAACCCTAAGCCAAACTCGGTCCTACCGATTCCTCCTATCCGGCGCCACCGAGTTTCACTTGTCATAAGCCACTGCCAAACCCTAATCAGTTCGGTCTCACCGATGAGATCTCGGTCTCACCGAGATGGGCTTGCAAACTCTCTGTTACCCATTGCAATATTCTCGGTCCCACCGAGATAAGAAATCGGTTCCACTGAGTTTGCTTGGCCAAATCTCAGTTTCACTTATTACCCAAATCGGTCCCACCGAGTTTGAGTAATCGGTCAAACCGAGTTTTGGATTTACCCTAACCCTAGCACATCGGTCCCACCGAGTTGATCCAGTCAGTCCCACCGAACATCTCTAACGGTCACTAGGTTTACATTTTCGGTCCGACCGAGTTTGTGATTCGGTCCCACCGGGATTGGAAAACTGTGTAACGGTTGGATTTTGTGTGGAGGCTATATATACCCCTCCACCCCCTCTTCATTCGAATAGAGAGTCATCAGAACACATACACCATTCCAACTCATATGTTCTGAGAGAGAACCACCTACTCATGTGTTGAGACCAAGAAATTCCATTCCTACCATATGAATCTTGATCTCTAGCCTCTCCAAGTTGCTTTCCACTCAAATCTTCTTTCCAAAAAATCCAAATCCTATGAGAGAGAGTTGAGTGTTGGGGAGACTATCATTTAAAGCACAAGAGCAAGGAGTTCATTACCTACACACCATTTGTTACTTCTTGGAGAGTGGTGTCTCCTAGATTGGCTAGGTGTCACTTGGGAGCCTCCGACAAGATTGTGGAGTTGAACCAAGGAGTTTGTAAGGGCAAGGAGATCGCCTACTTCGTGAAGATCTACCGCTAGTGAGGCAAGTCCTGTGTGGGCGATGGCCATGGTGGGATAGACAAGGTTGCTTCTTCGTGGACCCTTTGTGGGTGGTTGCTTCTTCGTGGACCCTTCGTGGGTGGAGCCCTGTGTGGACTCGCGCAACCATTACCCTTCGTGGGTGGAGCCCTGTGTGGACTCACGCAACCGTTACCCTTTGTGGGTTGAAGTCTCCATCAACGTGGATGTACGATAGCACCACCTATCCGAACGACGGGAAAAACATCCGTGTCTCCCATTGCGTTTGATCTCTCCAAACCCTTCCCTTTACATCCTTGCAAGTTGCATGCTTTACATTCCGCTGCTCATATACTCTTTGCATGCTTGATTGATATGTATTGCGTGTGTTGAAATTGTGCCTAAACTCCACTTAAACCGAAAAAGCTTAAAAATTGCAACTTTAGTATGAAGTGTCTAATCACCCCCCCCCTCTAGATCCATCTACTTCTAGATCCTACACACGCACACCGTCTCCACATTGTCCTTCCGCCACAACACACATATGGACACATGCACACGTTCTCTCTTAGTCACACACACAAAATCAGTATTAAAAAAAACTAGGTCGCACCTAAAACATCCAAATCCAAAGAAACACGAACTGGAGCTAAATTCAACTATATGGAAATATTGCAGCGTCAAGAACTTTCAAAGGAAAAAAAAGTTGAGTAATATTCGAGGATTGTTTTCACACACACAAAAAGGTTTGGTGGATGTCCTTGGAGCGCGACACGGTGACGCACCGTTCGATCAACCACGTGACCGCGGTTCACGCGCTTGCACAGGATTCCGTATCATGGCCGTGGTACTAAGGCTGGTCACAATGGGCAAGAACATAAGCTAGTAACTAATAAAAGCGTTGCCTAAGTCTAATGTTTACGTGTACTAGTATGGTTTTCTTTTAAGTTTGACCAACCTTATATATAAAACTAAAGTAAGCTCCCACACGTGCACTCATCAATATGCCACCGCCGCCGTTGCGCATGCTAGCGCCCGCCTGCTCCGGCCAACAATTTTTCGCCCATCACCTCGTGTCGCTGCCATCCCTATGCCATGAAGCCGAAGGCTCGCCCGCTCACGTCGTCTGCAGTCCATCCTCATGATGCCGCCGTGCTGCCAAGCACGCGAGCAGCTAGTGGAGCCGTGTCTATGCACACAGCATACAAAGAGGAGGACGAGCGTGTGCTCCAGCACGCCGGTGAGGAGGAACTAGTGTGTCATTGTTGTCTCTCCCGCACGGAGGAGGCACGCATGGTGGCTGTCGCAGCGGAAGCCGGTCGCGCGCGCGTCGGGCCGGCAAACCGGGTGCAGACACGGAATCTAGCTTTGAGACCTTGAATGTCACGTGGATCCTACAATCTTAAGGAGAAATTTGGGTCAGTCGACTCATGTGAGCCGTTTGATGCAACATGGATGGCTAGAAGGGCTTCTTCCACCTCTTCTGTCGTCTTGTTCCTTCGCTCCGTCGAACTTCTTTCGCAAATTCACCGACCCAAATTATACTACTAGTACAAACGTATTAAGTACAGTAGGAACACGAAGACACGAGCAGTAGTACCAACTACAAGAAGAACAGTAGTAAGACATAGTACTAGTACTACTGTATGTACTAAAGAGTTCAAATAACGAGAAAGAATATAAACATAGTTCTGGTGGGGCCTCAGCACAACACACCCTTGAAAATAAACTAATAAGTAACTAGTCCGCTTGACACTGCAGTAGAACCAGCATGAGCGACGGCACTGGCACCTACTTGGAGTCCGAGTCCACGTCCTCGACTTCGTCCTGGTCCCTCTTCCTCTTCCTCTTCGCTGACGCTTCTTTGCTTGAACCGGACACTAGGCTCTGCTTCTTCATCCAACCCTTGTAGATATTTAAACAAAGGTAGGCATCCATTGCTGCGTACAGGATGTGATCTTCATCTAATGTCTTCGACTCTCATGCATGATGAAATTCGTGATGAGGTTTCTTCAGTTTACCGTACGAAGGATCAATCATGGCTGCTGCCAGGGTCAGCATTGAAGGTTGAGAGGAGGACACCAGGCTCGCCTTTTGGAGATCGAAGGGCTGGCCTACAACTAGACATATCTGACACAGGACGTCACTGTCGTTCTTAAACCCTACAATAATGAATTTCACTCTTTTTTCCTTGAGGATGTTCTTAAAATCCTGGCACTCAACGTCGGCATGGCATATGTGGTAGACCAAGCAAACGTTATGTACGCAAACCAGGATCACGGCGGGCTTCTTCCTCTCTTCGTCCTTTAGATCCTTCTCTCATCCCAGGACTGTGGTGTACTCAACATCTAGCCTAGCGACCCACTCATCCCTTGAACTGTTGAACATGCGTAGGAAGCGAGCAAGCCATGCTTTCACCATCTCGGATCCACGTGTGTAGATGACGATGAACTGATCGCCGGTGATGGCTCTAACCTGGTACTCAGCGGCGACCATGGAGATTTGGGAGGCCATGGATTTTGGAGGAGGGTTAGGAGAAGTTGAACTATTGTACCCCGCAAAAAAAAACTGGGAGCGAACTAATGTCAAAGTTCGGGACGTCTGGGGGCGAATTGTTGTAAGGTAGAAGACGGGGACGAGTAGGGCGTGTGAACGGCATGGGGTTGTTGGCTTGCCCGGTGGATAAATGGCTGCAAGCCCCCAAAGAGTTCTTGAGAACTAAGCGGGACCCACTAGATGTCATGTCTACTAGACCCATATCGTAGGCCTATCGATATAGCTTCTGCCTATTCGCACGCCATGCCGGCGCGTGCATGTAACTTCACTTAATTCCTTCAAACGTCGCGCCTCCCACGACCTTCGCCTCACTCGCGCGGTCGCGCCCTTTGAGACTTCGACCAGCTATAAATGAGCAATTTTTAGCCTTTTTTTAGACAAGCAAATTTTTTGCCTACTCCGCATGCATGATACTCCCTCTAGTCCTTTTTACTCCCGTCAACCGTTTGCAAAGTGTTTGACCAAATTTATAGTTTTTTGAACACCACCTTATATTAATTAACCAGCCACACCAGTACACTCATTCGATACAATATTCACCACACAGGGCGGTATGTTATTTACAGGAATACCATCTAATCTATTGTCAAATCTATACTTAGCGATTAAGTGTACCACCTTATTGGCCGAATGGCTAATCTTTGACAATTGAAGATTTTTTATCAACTTCGAGATGCTCAACGCTTTCATCTTCAAGTCACGCATAGCAGACCTGTAACCGCTTTAACAGGCATCAATGAAATCCCATGACCAAATTTATACTAAAAATATAAATATCTACAATACTCCCAAAACACTTAGGCGCGGTGCATTAACTTCTACCTCATTTCTTGTTTCTTGACATATCAAACAATAGGAGATGTGGGTGTGCATGCTTTTAATGACTTGAGACTACCAAACACGACATGCAGTGGTTAGTTCATTGCATGCAATGCTATTAATTAGCAAATAAACATTAAGGTCTCTCGTTTTCCCCTCCTCTTTGGTCAAAGTGCACAATCTAAGATGACTTGCTCACCTAGACGGAGGGAGTGCTGATTATAATGAGTACTCCCTCATTCCATCTATATAGGGCCTAATGCGTTTTTCAAGACCGCCTTGGACTATTGATAAAATTAATACTACATGGCATGCATAATGTGAAAATTATATCATTGAAAGCTCCTTTCACATACGAATTTGATGATGTGCTTTGTGTAAGTTGCATGTCATATATTATTGCTCTAACATTTGGTCAAAGTTAGCCTCGAAAAACGCATTAGGCCCTATATAGATGGAAGGAGGGAGTATAAGATCTATGTTTTATCATGAGTGTAAAAATATTGATTTGACATTGTGAATGTTGACACATTGTGGAATAGTTTTTGAAGTCTACAAAAGTACTCAACTAGTGATGTCGTTCTCCACAAAAAAATGTGTTTAACAATGCATGCATGAACTCTAGTTACTCTAACCCCCCTCTCTTCTTTAATTCTTTGCCACATCAGCATGTTTGCTATTCCCGTGTGCATGATAGAAGCTAAGATACCACCATTATGGCCAGCCTTAATCATCGCATGCAATAATTTAGTGCACCTTGAAATATGAACATGTGTGGGGCGTGTTTGTTTTTAATGACTTGAGACTATACCTAGCACGGCATGCAAGGTGACTTATTAGGCACCGTTCCCCATACATGCAAGAAGCCTATTCGTCTCCAAATTTTTTCCTCTCCATGTGTGGAAACAATATGCCTGCCAAACTCTCCTTCTCCCTACGGCGGTCCCACCACTCCACCCCGTGTGAAAAAATCTGCATGCATGACTCTCCTCCCCCACGCTCGTCCAATCCATTATGACCAGCAATATTTCCACCCCTTCGCTCCCCCGTAATTTACTCCAACAAATATGCCCACATTGATGTTACTTAACTGCAGGTCCATTCGGTCACTGACATATGGGCCCAACAGGGGTCTGGCCCACATGTCAGTGATGCAACTGGACCGGCAGTTAAGTCAGTGCAGCTCACTCCATATCTAACGTAGGTGTGCCATTGCTTGCTATAAATACTGCGCCTCCCACGACATTGCTATCTCCTCCCCCTCCCTCTCACGTTGACCACCATGGCATCACCCCTCCCAAGCCCCTCGTTGCACCGCGCAGACGGTCACGCGTCACCGTTCCGTTACTCGCCGCCACTAGTCGAGGAGGACGCGTCGGTGTTCCGCTCCTCACCGCTACGCGACACGCCGCCGTTCCGTTCCTCGCCGCCACTAATCAAGGAGGACGCGTCGGCATTCCGCTCCTCGCCGCGACGCGTCGAGGTGGACGCGTAGGCGTTCCCAATCTCGCCAGCACGCGCGCCGTAGGACACGTCGGCTCCCCGCTATGAGGAGAATGCCGCGCCGCCCGCCGAGCCCCCCAGCCTTGAGGAGCTTTCGAAAGAAATGGATGTCGCCTTGTGGGAGGCTTTGCCTCCAGCAGAGCGCGCCAAAATAGAGGCGGAGAAGAAGGCCGAGGAAGATAAGCGCACCGCGGAACAAGCTGCCTGGGAGGCCTGTGTCGCGTCCGAGAGAGTCGGGCAATTGGCTCTTTGGTAGAAGGCTCGTGCGAGGGCCCTGAGGTTGGCAGAGGACGCCCGTGCCGATGCCCTGAGTGCAGTCGGGCCCAAGCGCCTCATCTACGCTTGGCGGTACGTGGACCGGGTGCACGCTTCCAGCGAGGAGGAGTACCTGTTGGCGCCGGATCACCACACCGGTGAGATCGCGCTCGCCTGCCGGCAAGCCGCCAATCAGCACCTCGTGAGTTGCGAGGCTGAGGAAGAGGCGTTGTGTCGGCGCGCTGGGAAACGGCCGCGCACCAGGGCACTCGTGGTGCGCCGCAAGCATTCCTGCGAGCGTCGTGGCTTTTAGGAGTATAATTTTTGTTTCGTAAGGCGATCTCATTAGTTTTGGGACACAAATGATAAATCCCGAACGTTCAGGAATTTTTAGCGTCCTTAATTAAGTATGTAAAAGGGAAAGTTTGGAAACCTTATGTATTCGTACGCATTTTGCAAGTACGTGCATATAGCACAAACTTTACTATATACTATCGCACTACATGTCTCTCTCGATATTTGCTTGCAGACTGTGCTACTCCCTCCGTCCAGGTCAATAAATCATCTTCGGTTGTGCACTGTGACCAAGAAGGAGGGAAGACTTATACACCTAGATGGAGGGAGTACTACTATTACTTATTGTCAGGACCCCGATTCTAAGTCACACCGATCTAGCCTGTAACTCCTCATATCAATTTGCGGCCTCACGCACGGTATTCCCACGGGTGTCGCCTTACCATGGCCCGGGACCGTTTGCGCCTTTTGGCTCACATATATGATAGTGTCGCTAGCATCCATATGACAGAGAACCCGGGCCGACATGACTAGTCGTGAACCCAAAGTGGCACTAACATACGGGGACAAGCATACATGAATCATCATCGAGCATGTCGGTCAGTAGTGTTCGAATCCGGGCTGTAGCACTGGGCTAACAGGACTCCGGGAACCCGGGCTGTAGCAGGCTAGGCAGGACTCCGGATGTCACCGCGTGACATTTCCCCGAAGGAACAAACACAGGAATGAAGCGAATCACATGCTGGCCAGTCAAGTGTTCAGGAGTAGTAGTGTTGGGCTAGCAGGACTCGGGTGAACCAGGCTGTAGCAGACTACTATGGCTCATGGAAGCACAAGACTACATTTCCCCATAAGAGAGGCTACCAAGGATAACCAAATAGGTTGTCGGATCCCACACATACCAAGCATTTCAATCATACACACAATATCCTCAACATGCCTAAATACAACATGGCATCACAACAAGACTCTATGACTCAAAGTATTTATTCATTAGGCTCCAAGGAGCGAGATATTACAAACATGGGTCTCATGACCCATCATTCAGAGCATACAATCAAGGAACATGCGGAAGCTTAACATGTCTGGGTACAGACATCTACAAATGAAAAAGGCTGAGAAGCCTGACTATCTACCAGATCCTGCCGAGGGCACAAGATCATAGCTGAGGTATCAAGCTAAAAGTCAAAGTCCACGTGGAACTACTACAGAGACTGAAGTCTCTCTGCAAAACATAAATTAAGCAAACGTGAGTACAAATGTACCCAACAAGACTTACATCAGAACTAACTACATATGCATCGGTATTAACAGGGGGGTGGTGGAGTTTAACTGCAGCAAGCCAGCTTTGACTCAGTGGCTAACCTGAACTACGACTACAAGCAACTCTTTTGAGGTGGCGCACACGAGTCCACATATTCAACATATCAATACACCACTATGGATCCGCTCCCGTCTCCCTACGAGAACGCCATCCATAGCACTCACACCTATCTTGCGCATTTTAGAGTATCCACTTTCACTTGTCTATGTACTATGCAAGGGGTCCAAGTTTCCATATCCGAGGAATCCGGCTATTCGAATAGATAATGATAACCCTGCAGGGGTGTACTTCTTCACACACGCTCTCACCACTTATCACCATATACACGTCATGTATCTCGGCAACCTTCAAGCGGAAGCCTGGCGAGGGTGTCAGCCATGACCTGACTAACCACAAAAGTCTCTAGTCCAGGTTTATGGCCTATTCGGGTTCCATCCGCGGGGAGATCTAGCCGGAGTTTCGCACATAGCCCAAATGATGTGTGCAGGGTTCCCGAGAAACCAAACGGGCGCCCGGTACACCGTGCCACGGTGTGTCTACCGCATCATAGCCCACCCCTAGGGTCAGCACTACGCACGGCCGCCAACACATATCCTATAAACACCAGAAACTAGTTGCAACTCCTGGACAGAGGACTAGGGCAGTTAATAAGTCGAGAGGGTCAATTAAGGATCCCAAGGAGTGGTAGTAGCTGTTCATGGATCACAAAGATAGAACTCAGTTCCTGAGGACGATTTCAATGAGACAAACCCACCATGTACTCCTACATGGCCTCTCACTGCTACCTTTACCAAATCGTGTTAACACACTTAGCTTACACACAGTAGGACATGTTCATCGCCATTCCAATTCATCCCCGATGAATCAGACCTGACTCAACTCTAAGAAGTAGCAGGCATGACAAGTAAGCATGAATGAGTAGGCACATCAGGGCTCAAACAACTCCTACTCATGCTAGTGGGTTTCATCTATTTACTGTGGCAATGACAGGTCATGCAGAGGATAAGGGGTTCAACTACCGCAGCAAGTAACAGATGAATCATTGTTGTCCTAATGCAGTAAAAGGGAGCAGGAGCGAGAGAGTGGGATTGTATTGGAATGAACAAGGGGGTTTTGCTTGCCTGGCACTTCTGAAGATGATATAGCTCTTCATCGGTGTCATCCAATTCAGTGTCGGAACATACGTCTACCGAGGGGGAACAATCACCGGCAAACACAGAAAGAACACATCAATGCAATGCAACAGACATGATGTATGATCATGGCATGTTAAGGTACTAAATTCACCTAATGCAACAGTTAGTCATATTAATTGAAGTGGAATTCAAACATATAGCAAATTCCAACTCCAAAACTACATACCATATATTCCATAAACATGAATTGTCCTAGTTGGTGATGTTAACTTGCTCAAACATGCATGAACATGGCATAAACAGATTCTTCATATTTTTCTGATAATTTTTCATATATAATTTATCTTATTTGGAGTTAGGGTTGATTTTATATGATTTTTAGAAGTTTATAGCATTTTCTTAAATAAATAAACCATATAGATTTATTTGAATTACAAAAAAGGGTTTACTGCATCAGCACTAGGTCACGCTCACGTCAGCAGGTAAACAGGCGTCGTCCAGGTCAAACCAGACCAGTGGGACCAACTGGTCAGTGACTAACCTAACTAACCAAGTTAATTAACATTAATCTAATCCTAACCTAGGTTAGTTAAGGGCCGGGGGCCACATGTCAGTGTCTAAACCAACTGTCAGGGTTAATTAGCACTAATCTAATCTAGCTAAAGATTAACAGAGACGGGCCCACACGTCAGTGACCCTGGGGGGGTCAAACAAGGTTAACCCCAGGTCGGCGGGGTCAAACCCACCAGCGACTCGACGCCGGCGAGGCCCGAGACGGCGGCGCGGCTCGGAAAATGTCCACAGGGCACGGATGAGGACATTCTTGGGCTCGCTGGAAAGCTATTGCAGGCGCGCATCGAGTGGTGGTGGAGGCCGGGCCTATGGTGGCCGGAGACGACGACGGCGAGCTCCAAGGCGGCGGCCGGAGTTCGGCCGACGACGAGTTTGCGGTACGGTGTGCAAACGAGCACAACGTGGCGCTGGGAAGACTGTACGCACGACAGTGAGCATGTTGAGCGCACGCCCGGGACAAATTGTCACCGGAGCGTCACCAGCGACGAGCGCAGGCGGCGGCGCGTGCGGGTGAACGCGGGGCAGCAGCTACGGCGTGCAAGAGAGGGAGCGGAGAAGGGGAGGATGATCAGAAGCTCACGTAGAACACGACGAGCGAGTCGGTGAGCTCGGGGAGGGGCCGGAGCGAGCGGGGCGGCGGAGGCGATCTCGGCGACCCGATGAAGAAGACGGCATCGGGGGCGGCACTTTGAGGCGTCCGGCGTCGCGTGAGTCGACGGAGAGGATGAGGTAGACGAGGCGGAGCTTCTAGGCATGTCGGAGAGGCGAGGGGGAGGCGGTGGCCACGGTGGTGCACGTCGGCGGCGGTGGCCGCATTCGGGGAGAGAGCAGAGAAGGGGGAGGAAGTCGTGGAAGAGTGAGAGGCGACCAGAGGGGATGTGTGGCGTCGTGAGGGAGATCCAGGGCGACGAGGAAGCACGCAGGCAGGGTGGAGGTGGCCGGCGTGTGGCTGCGCGCGCCGGGCACGCGCCCTGCCTACTGGCGCGAGGAGGGAGGCGACAGGAGGCGTCAGGTGGGCTGGGCCAGTGATCTGGGCCGGCTACAGTTAGGTGGGCTAGGTTATTCTTCTCTCTCTCTCTCTCTCTTATTTCTTGCTTTCTATTATTCTGTAGACTTTAGGGCTTTATTAACAAAGCCAGGGCATTTCCAAAAATCATGAAACTAATCATGGCTACTATTTAGAATATATCCAACAGTAAACATTTTAGTTTATGATTATTTGAGCATTTAAAATATTTTATAGCATTTAAATGCCCAAATGCAAATAGAATATGATTTAATTTAGAGCCCAAATATGTCATGGAAAAATGTGCAACACCTCTGGTTACTGCTTCCAGCATTTTCCAGAAATGATGAACATTTTTGAAAACCATTTGGAAACACTGAGAATATTTTAGTTGAACCTAGTGAATTCCTTTGATGCTAGGGTTTAAACAATCCCCATTTCAACTTTCTGAGAAAATTTAACATGATGACAAGATGAATATGCAAGGACAAGTAGAGGCTAAGCTAGGGCTGTGACAACTCAACCCCACTAAACAAGAATCTCGTCCCGAGATTCAAGACGTGAGGTAAGAAGACAGAGGGGACACAAAGCTAACACAATCTTCACGATACTGAAGTCTTTCTCGAGGATGTTGATTTTGCATCACCTTGATCTTGACGTCTTGCTTTGAGAACTACATCCAACATGCCAACGAGAAGAAAGGGAAAGTTTAGAAGAATCGATCTTCTTGAGGTTCGAGCAACTTAGGATCATCTTAATGATCACAAGATCAACTCACGGAATGAGACGTAGAAACATCTCTGGAGCTGAGAGGTAAAACATGCATCAGGAGGAACGAAAGAAACAATTTGACGAGGGTTTCAAAGTAGCTAGGAAACAATTTCCATGATCCCATATGTCACAGCCCTAGAATTGTTTGCAATAGTTGCATGCGAGAGCATCCATGCATCATGTCTAATTTCTGAAAGTTGAATTGAGATTTGTTGAAACCAACTTTAAAAATCTTCTCAAATCAGTCCAATAAAATGTTCCTGTTATTCCATAGAATTATTGGCAAGAGCTAAAATGCAAACCAATATTTTTATGAGCTCAGAAACATTTATTTTGGCCATTTGAATTAATCCAATAATTATTTGCTTTGGATTTATATTTAATATATATTAAATATAACTTCAATAATTCTGGAAGTTTGTGAGTGGCTTTGTATATATTTTAGCAAGCCATATAATAACCTACAGAATTTATGAAAATGATTTAGTGGCTAAAACTAAATCAAAACAGAGAGGAAATAAAATAGAAAACAATAATTAAAATAGAAACAGAGAAGGAGGGTGTACCTGGGCCTTACCTGGCAGAAGAGGCCCAGCCCACCAGGGGCTGAGTGGTCTTCTTCCTCCTGCCAGGAGAACAGGCAGGTGTGTGGCGAGCGCGCCGACGACACCTTGCCACCTCCTGCTTCAGCCGCATGACCCCGGCCCTCCAGACGTGCCACGGAGACGCCCAGCGCTCCCTCTCGCTTCCCCTCCTCCCTCTGGATGCTCTTCCCTCCTCTTCTCTCTCCCTCGCACGGGCCAGAGCGGCCCCGTCGCCGCCAACGTGCACCACCACGGCCACCGGCGTCCACACGCCTCTCCGATGCACCAAGAAGCTCCGCAGCTGATGTCTACGCCATCTCCGCCAAGCCACGTGAGCGGACGCGCCCTACAGCGGCTCCCCCGACCTCTTCTTCACCGTCGGTCGCTGTGGATCTCCACCGTTAACTTGCCATCGTCCGAGCTTCCCCGAGCACGCTGGCCATCCCTACGGCGCTACTGTGAGCCCCCGAGCATTTTCCCCCTCTCCCCGCGGTCAATCCCCTCCTCTAGCCTCCTAGCCACCGGAGCCGAGAGCTCCGTGCCGCCGGCCATGGTGCTGACGTGGCCAGAGCCCGAACCAGCCGCCCCCGCACGCGTCATCGTTCTCCCCGCCTCTGCAGGAGCCCGTAGCCACCACCAGCTCCTCCTCCTGTACACCACAACGCCGTCCCGGCCAACTCCATGCAGGCGCCGCTCGTCGCTGTCAGCTCCGGCGACTATGCGACCAACCAGTGGCACCGTTGGACGCGGCGCATCCCCAGGGTCCCGTAGAATCCACCCGCGCGACGAATGGTCGCCGGAAGAGAGATTCCGGCATGCCTCCGCTGTCGGTTGAGGTCGCCGGCGGCCTAACCCCGGCCGGCTGACATGTCAAATTAGGCTAAAGCTAATTACTCACTAACTACCCTCCCTAGTCACTGACATGTGGGCCCATGCCCCACTGACACTTTAGTTAGGATTAAATTAGCACTAGCAGTCTCTGTTAATTAGCCTAGTCACTGACCAGTGGGTCCCACTGTCAGGTTTGACCTAGGCTGACGCTGTTGACCTGATGACATCATTTTGACATCAGGCTGATGCAGTAATGCTTTCTGGATTTTAAGTAAATCAGAAATGATTTATTTAATTCAGAAAATGTCCAAAACTTCCAAAAATCATAGAAATTCAATCGTAACTTCAAATGAAATAATTTTATACGAAAAAATATCAGAAAAGTCCAATCTATCCATTTATGCTACTTTCATGCATGTTCAACTACCTTATACAACTGTATAAGTGAAAACATGATAACAGCGTTCTGAATGCTAAATATGGACTTTGCATATGAACCCTTGGTCCATATGGACTTCATTTAAATTGTTGCTAGATGCATTAGTGCAAACCATAAAAATATTGCCATGTCACATTCATGCATCATATTGTTGCATTACATTGATTGTGTTTCCTCTCTGTTGCCGGTGCTTGTCCCCTCTCAGTAGATGACGTTCCGACGATGAGATCGATGAGACCGATGAAGAGCTATAATATCTTCAGAAGTGCCAGGCAAGCAAAACCCCCTTGTTCATTCTGATACAATCCCATTCTCTCGCTCCTGCTCTCCTTTACTACATTAGGACAACAACGTTTCAACGGTTACATGCTGCGGTAGCTGAACCCCTTTCCTTTGCATGACCTGTCATTGCCACAGTAAATAGATGAAACCCACTAGCATGAGTAGGAGTTGTTTGAGCCCTGGTGTGCCTACTCGTTCATGCTTGTTTGTCATGCCTGCTACTTCTTAGAGTTGAGTCAGGTCTGATTCATCGGGAATGAATTGGAATGTGGTGAACATGTCCTACCGTTGAGAGCTAAGTGTATGAACACGATTTGGTAAAGGTAGCGGTGAGAGGCCATGTAGGAGTACATGGTGGGTTGTCTCATTGCAACCATCCTCAGGAACTGAGTTCTGTGTCTGTGATCCATGAACAGCTACTACCACTCATTGGGATCCTTAATTGACCCTCTCGGCTTCTTAATCACCCTAGTACTCTGTCCAGGAGTTGCAACTAGTTTCTGGTGTTTGTAGGTTATGTGTTGGCGGCCGTGCGTAGCGCTGACCCTAGTGGTGGGCTATGATGTAGATACACCATGGCACGGTGTACCGGGTGCCCGTTTGGTGTCTCGGGAACCCTGTTCACATTGTTCGGGGCCGTATGTGGAAACCTCGGCCAGACTCCCTGCGGATGGATCCTGGACTAGAGACTTGAGTGTTTAGGTAGGTCGTGGCCGACACCCTCGTTGGGCTTCCGCTTGAAGGTTGCCGAGTACATGTCGTGTAAACGACGGTAAGTGGTGGGAGCATGTGTGAATAAGTACACCTCTGCAGGGTTATCATTATCTATTCGAATAGCCGGATTCCTTGGATATGGAAACTTGCACCCCTTGCATAGTTCATAGACAAGTGAAAGTGGATACTCTAAAATGCGCAGATAAGCGTGAGTGCTATGGATGGCGTTCTCGTAGGGAAACGGGAGCGGATCCATAGTGGTGTATTGATATGGTGAATATGTGGACTCGTGTGCGCCACCTCAAAGAGTTGCTTGCAGTCGTAGTTCAGGTTAGCCACCGAGTCAAAGCTGGCTTGCTGCAGTTAAACTCCACTACCCCTTTGTTGATACCGATGCATATGTAGCTAGTTCTGATGTAAGTCTTGCTGGGTACATTTGTACTCACGTTTGCCTATTTTATGTTTTTGCAGAGAGAGTCAGTCTCGCTAGTAGTTCCGTGTGGACTCCGATGTTTAGCTTGTTACCTCAGCTACGATATTGTGCCCTCGGCAGGATCTGGTAGATAGTCAGGCTTCTTAGCCTTTTTCATTTGTAGATGTCTGTACTCGGACATGTTAAGCTTCCGCATGTGCTTTGATTCGTATGCTATGATTGCTAGGTCATGAGACCCATGTTTGTAATATCTCACTCCTCGGAGCCTAATGAATAAATACTTGAGTTGCAGAGTTATGTTGTGATGCCATGTTGTATTTACACATATCGAGCATATTGTGTGTATGATTGAAATGCTTGCTATGTGTGGGATCCGACAATCTAGTTGTTTATCCTTGGCAGCCTCTCTTATGTGGAAATGTAGTCTAGTGCTTCCATGAGCCATAGTAGTCCGCTACAGCCCGGTTCACCGGAGTCCTGTTAGCCTAGTACTACTGCTCAGGACACTTGACTGGCCGGCATGTGTTTCACTTCGTTCCTGTGTCTGTCCCTTCGAGGAAATGTCACGCGGTGACATCCGGAGTCCTGCCTAGCCTGCTATAGCCCGGGTTCCCGGAGTCCTGTTAGCCCAGTGCTACAGCCCGGATTCACATGCTGTTGACCGACATGCTCGATGTGATTCATGTATGCCTGTCCCCATAGGTTAGTGCCGCTTTGGGTTCACGACTAGCCATGTCGGCCCGGGTTCTCTGTCATATGGATGCTAGCGACACTATCATATATGTGAGCCAAAAGGCGCAAATGGTCCCGGGGCATGGTAAGGCAACACCCGTGGGAATATCTTGCATGAGGCCGCAAAGTGATATGAGGTGTTACCGGCTAGATCGATGTGACGTGGAATCGGGGTCCTGACAGCTTTGGTATAAGAGCCGGACTGCCTATAGGATTACCAAGCCAAACTGGTCAAAATCGAGTCTAGAAATGCTTTAGTTATGTAAGGGAATTGATTGTGGAAGGGAATTAAGGCTCTTTTTACTCCTTTACCCTATGCCCTTCTGATCTGGGTCAACCTCTTCTGTTCTACGGGGATTAAGAATTAGGCCTTCTCAACTATCTATCAGGATGACGTGCTACTAATCCATAGACTTATAGAATTGATAGTTTCAAGCCTCAGTTCCGTTCCTACTACTTCCGTATGTTGACAGTTGATCTCAGAACCTTGATATTGTGTTGTTGAGTGGTTATGCCACCATTTTTGCAGGATGTCTCAAATAATTTTGAGCATTTACAGCCGTTATGTTGTCCGAGTCATCCCAGGTCTGTAAATAGTCTGATGCATTTGCAAATCCCTTCTTCCTGTTCCCAATGTCCCTTTGGGCCAGTTCAACCACACTAATCGATGAGTTGAGGTACTCTATTGCCTCGACATATATGTTGGAGCTATTTTTATGGCCCTAGGTGTTTTACGGAGTCACCTAGTGATCTAGCCATGTTTTGTATCCCCAGTGTGTGATTCTGGCCACTAGTCTCGAAAGCATCCCGTGATGCCATGTAGTAGTAGGTACTCTATTCATGGGTTCTTGAACCCGAGATTCACCCTACTTACCTCATGTTGATAGTGTTGCTAGTTCCTTTAGGATATTAGTAACCTTTGCGATAGTCCTCGAGGTTCGTGGTACATCCTTCTTCCAATTATCATGAACCACTCTTGGCAGGAGTTCTTTTGAACCAAAAGGTCACGACAGAGTGCTCCTGATGAGTTCTCCATTCTATGTTGTGACTCTACCAACCCTACCTTTCTGCATGGGTTATTCGGAAGAAATATGTTGAACTCGTTCGACATACTAATCTATGCATCCACAACTCAGAAAGTTATATGTTCCTTTGAGTTGTCCCCCTTCCGTTATATTCCGACCTTCGTCTATCAATTGATAGTCAAGAGTATGTTAGCATTCCTTCATCGGTGCCTATTACTCTTGTGGTCCGTCGAGCCTTTCTATTTCAGAATGACTAGGAGAAACAAACTCCAGTACCTCATCCATTTCTAGGATTGGGTCAAATTAGTTGTATTTCGCAGATCAAATGCAATCAAGCTATTGGTCTATTCTACCCTGAAGTATTATCCACTTTATGTCAGGAATGTCATGAGAATTTCACCTTTCCTTATGAATTCTTGACGTAGTGATACTTCTCGCCATCATTATTCATTCCTCGATGTCATGTTGTCGCAACGGGAATACCGACAAGTGAATCGTGATGTGTGAAATCAATACTCCTAGCAACCTTTGCTTGGTAGTTAATGGACATTAATATCATTCTTAGTGTGCTGATTATTGAATCATCACCCTAAGGTTGATCGTGCTACCTAGTCCTTATTTCCTGGTGCACTCTTCGATCAACGGGTTAGGATTTTGCCAAACCCTTGCTCTTTTGATCATATCGTCTTGCCCTGAAGAGCAAGATTGATCTCGAGCTTAGTATCATGCCGGTGGTCCGTGATTTTCCGAATATCTTCTCGGAAGTATTACCAGGTTGTCACCTGACTGCTATGTGGAGTCCGTGATCAAGTTGGTTTCTTGCAAACCAGCCATTCTCCAAGAATCTGTGTCGGTTACCCCCTGAGCTAGTTGGTTAAGCTAAACAATAACTTGGAGAGTTGGAAGATAAAAGCTTGCCAGCTTAGTTCATCTGAAGGGATATATTTGCGTGTGTTGAAGATAGATGATATCTTCATCCATTGGTCCCTGTGATCAGTTGTTGGATCTATTGTCGTATCAAACTTTGATTTGAGTATGGGTTATCATCAAATCAAATCAGAACCAACAATGTTCATAATGTTGTCTTATTCGTGGTTGATCCCTCAAGCATACACCATTATATCTTTTGGGTCTGACCAATGCTATCATCTTGTTCACATAGTTGTGGGATTCCATATATATGGAAACATGGATGAATTGTTGTTGATCTCATCGACAACATCCTTATCCTTTCCACGAATTATGTTGAAGATTAAGCTGGTGTTGGAAACTTGGTAAGCGTTGCCCTCGTGTCCCGTTCATGAGGTATATGTTTGGATGAAAGAAGATACTTCCTCTAATTCACATGCACTTGATGCAAGTGGCCGCTGTGAATTTGAGAAAGGTTTGTTTTGCTTCCTCTGAAACCATCCCAAGTCAGTCATGCATATGTATGAAGTATTTTGTGGTCTGGAGACTTGCAACCTTCATTCTATGTGTATTCCTAACACACCAAGCCACTGATTGAATTGTTCAAGGAGAAGAAGTTCCTTCTTAAGAGCATGCCCTATGCAAGGACTTTGATATCCTCGATGATGGTTCCCCACCTGAACTCGATAGTGTTTTATTATAAGACTACTATGTGGCCATTCTTGTCTTGGACAACGTGTTCACATGTGTGTAGCAGAACCCGCTCATGTTTTGGAGTTTACTATCGTATTTCAAATCCCTAGAATCTCGCAACATCATCTCATCGGTTTGTGTTGCAAACTTTCTTTCCGGACATGTTGTCTGAAATTTCCCGTTACCAACCAGATCTGAATCTTAGGCAGATATGATGGTTGGAACTTCTCCAAGATCTATGATGTAGGTCCCGACAAGGTTGATGTTCTGGCCGACGCACCTAGCCAGAGAATCTATCACTATAGTATCTTGATTGGGAAAATTGTCCATCTTCTCCGCGAGAATTTCATGCAGCTTATCCTATAAGTTGTTCCTTAGGGATTCTTGTGCTCCTGGTTTCCTTGATTAAGTTATGACCATTCGAACGGTGGAATCACTCTCGTTGAGTTATTCCCAGTTACCAGAATCATTCCTAGGATTTCCATTTTGTTCCCATCTTGCACCTCAGTAATTACTGTTTAGGATCATCTTCAAAAGTGGTCCTACTATGGGTCCCACCCATCCCTGATGATAAGCAAAATCATCCAGTGTGTTGTCTTCAACAAGGTAGTCCACATCATCCATTCTGGTATGGGTATGCCATTCTTTCGGACTTGTCCACATGATCATTTGTGAATGCTTTAGGCTGGTATAAAGAATTTCAATGATCTTGTATCAAAAGTAGTTCTTTTTGCCACTTAAGGGAATAGTTCTTCGAGTCACCTTCCCCAAGGTGCCCCGTTTTGGAATCATGGCAATTTCCCTCGCTACTTTGAAACCCTCGTCAAATTGTTTCTTCTATCGCTCCTGATGCAAGTTTTGCCTCTCAGCTCCAGAGATGTTTCTATGTCTCATTCCGTGAGTTGATCTTGTGATCATCAAGATGATCCTAAGTTGCTCGAACCTCAAGAAGATCGATTCTTCTAAAAATTGTCCCTTTCTACTCGTTGTCATGTTGAACGTAGTTCTCGAAGCAAGATGCCAAGATCAATATGATGCAATGGATCAATATATTCGAGAAGAGCAGTTGGGTCATGAGGATTGCATTAGATTTGTGTACCCTCTGTTTTCTTACCTCACGTCTTGAATCTCGGGGCGAGATTCTCGTTTAGTGGGGGTGAGTTCTCACAACCCTAGAATTGTTTGCAATAGTTGCATAAGAGAGCATCCATGCATCATGTCTAATTTCTGAAAGTTGAATTGAGGTTTGTTGAAACCCTCAGAAAACAGTTCCAAAATAAACAACTTTAAAAATATTCTCAAATGAGTCCAATAAAATGTTCATGTTATTCCCTAGAATTATTGGCAAGAGCTAAAATGCAAACCAATATTTTTATGAGCTCAGAAACATTTATTTTGGCCATTTGAATTAATCCAATAATTATTTGCTTCGGATTTATATTTAATATATATTAAATATAACTTCAATAATTCTGGAAGTTTGTGAGTGGCTTTGTATATATTTTAGCAAGCCATATAATAACCTACAGAATTTATGAAAATGATTTGGTGGCTAAAACTAAATCAAAACAGAGAGGAAATAATATAGAAAAGAATAATTAAAATAGAAGCAGAGAAGGAGGGAGTACCCGTGCCTTACCTGGCAGAAGAGGCCCACCCCACCAGGGGCTGAGTGGTCTTCTTCCTCCTGCCAGGAGGACAGGCAGGTGCGTGGCGAGCGCGCCGATGACGCCTTGCCACCTCCTGCTTCAGCCGCATGACCCCGGCCCTCCAGACGTGCCATGGAGACGCCCAGCGCTCCCTCTCGCTTCCCCTCCTCCTTATGGACGCTCTTCCCTCCTCTGCTCTCTCTCCCTCGCACGCACCCGAGCGGCCCCGTCACCGCTGACGTGCACCACCGCGGCCACCGGCCTCCACACGCCTCTCCGACGCACCAAGAAGCTCCACAGCTGACCTCTACGCCATCTCCTCCAAGCATAGCAAGCGGACGCACCCTGCAGCGGCTCCCCTGACCTCTTCTTCACCGTCGGCCGCTGCGGATCTCCACCGTCAACTTGCCGCCGTTCGAGCTTCCCCGAGCACGCTGGCCATCCCTACGGCGCTAACGTGAGCCCCCGAGCGGTTTCCCCCTCTCCCCTTGGTCAATCCTCTCCTCTAGCCACCTAGCCACTAGAGCCGAGAGCTCTGTGCCGCCGACCATGGTGCCGCCGTGGCTAGAGCCCGAACCAGCCGCCCCCGCATGCGTCATCGTTCTCCCCGCCTCTGTAGGAGCCCATAGCCACCACCAGCTCCTCCTCCCGTACACCACAACGCCATCCCGGCCAACTCCGCGTGGGTGCCGCCGCAGATGTGCTCGTCGCCGTCAACTCCGGCGACTACTCGACCAACTAGTGGCACCGTTGGACGCGGCGCATCCCCAGGGTCCCGTAGAATCCACCCGCGCGACGAATGGTCGCCGGAATAGAGATTCCAGCGTGCCTCCGCCATTGGTTGAGGTCGCCGGTGGCCTAAACCCGGCCTGCTGATGTGTCAAATTAGGCTAAAGCTAATTAGTCACTAACTACCCTCCCTAGTCACTGACATGTGGGCCCATGCCCCACTGACACTTTAGTTAGGATTAAATTAGCACTAATAGTATTTGTTAATTAGCCTAGTCACTGACCAGTGGGTCCCAGCGTCAGGTTTGACCTGGGCTGACGCTGTTGACCTGATGACATCATTTTGACGTCAGGCTGACGCAGTAATGCTTTCTGGATTTTAAATAAATCAGAAATGATTTATTTAATTTAGAAAATGTCCAAAACTTCCAAAAATCATAGAAATTCAACCGTAACTCCAAATGAAATAATTTATATATGAAAAATTATCAGAAAAATCCAATCTATCCATTTATTCTACTTTCATGCATGTTCAACCAACTTATACCACCGTATAAGTGAAAACATGATAATGGCATTTTAAATGCTAAATATGGAGTTTGCATACGAACCCTTGGTCCATATGGACTTCATTTAAATTGTTGCTAGATGCATTAGTGCAAATCATAACATTATTGCCATGTCACATTCATGCATCATATTGTTGCATTGCATTGATTGTGTTTCCTCTCTGTTGCTGGTGCTTGTCCCCTCTCAGTAGACGATGTTCCGACGATGAGATCGATGACACTGATGAAGAGATATAATATCTTCAGAAGTGCCAGGCAAGCAAAACCCCCTTGTTCATTGTGATACAATCCCATTCTCTCGCTCCTGCTCTCCTTTACTACATTAGGACAACAACGTTTCAACTATTACATGCTGCGGTAGCTGAACCCTTTCCTTTGCATGACCTGTCATTGCCACAGTAAATAGATGAAACCCACTAGCATGAGTAGGAGTTGTTTGAGCCCTGATGTGCCTACTCGTTAATGCTTGTTTGTCATGCCTGCTACTGCTTAGAGTTGAGTCAGGTCTGATTCATCGGGAATGAATTGGAATGTGGTGAACAAGTCCTACCGTTGAGAGCTAAGTGTGTGAACACAATTTGATAAAGGTAGCAGTGAGAGGCCATGTAGGAGTACATGGTGGGTTGTCTCATTGCAGCCGTCTTTGGGAACTGAGTTCTGTGTCTGTGATCCATGAACAACTACTACCACTCATTGGGATCCTAAATTGACCCTCTCGGCTTCTTAATCACCCTAGTACTCTGTGCAGGAGTTGCAACTAGTTTCTGTTGTTTGTAGGTTATGTGTTGGCGGCCGTGCATAGCGCTGACCCTAGGGGTGGGCTATGATGCGGTAGATACACCGTGGCACGGTGTACCGGGCGCCCGTTTGGTGTCTCGGGAACCCTGTTCTCATTGTTCGGGGCCGTATGTGGAAACCTCGGCCGGACTCCCTGCGGATGGAACCTGGATAGGCGATAAACCTGGACTAGAGACTTGAGTGTTTAGGTAGGACATGGCCGACACCCTCGTTGGGCTTCCGCTTGAAGGTTGCCGAGTACATGTCGTGTAAACGACGGTAAGTGGTGGGAGCGTGTGTGAAGAAGTACACCCCTGCAGGGTTATCATTATCTATTCGAATAGCCGGATTCCTCGGATATGGAAACTTGGACGCCTTGCATAGTTCATAGACAAGTGAAAGTTGATACTGTAAAATGCGCAAGATAAGCGTGAGTGCTATGGATGGCGTTCTCGTAGGGAGACGGGAGCGGATCCATAGTGGTGTATTGTTATGGTGAATATGTGGACTAGTGTGCGCCACCTCAAAGAGTTGCTTGCAGTCGTAGTTCAGGTTAGCCACTGAGTCAAAGCTAGCTTGTTGCAGTTAAACTCCACTACCCCTTTGTTGATACTGATGCACATGTAGCTAGTTCTGATGTAAGTCTTGCTGGGTACATTTGTACTCACGTTTGCCTATTTTATGTTTTTGCAGAGAGACGTCAGTCTCGCTAGTAGTTCCGTGTGGACTCCGACGTTTAGCTTGTTACCTCCGCTATGATCTTGTGCCCTCGACAGGATCTGGTAGATAGTCAGGTTCTTAGCCTTTTTCATTTGTAGATGTCTGTACTCAGACATGTTAAGCTTCCACATGTGCTTTGATTTGTATGCTATGATTGCTGGGTCATGAGACCCATGTTTGTAATATCTCGCTCCTCAGAGCCTAATGAATAAATACTTGAGTTGTAGAGTTATGTTGTGATGCCTTGTTGTATTTACACATATCGAGCATATTGTGTGTATGATTGAAATGCTTGGTATGTGTGGGATCCGACCATCTAGTTGTTTATGCTTGGCAGCCTCTCTTATGGGGAAATGTAGTCTAGTGCTTCCATGAGCCATAGTAGTCCGCTACAACCCGGTTCACCGGAGTCCTGTTAGTCCAGCACTACTGCTCAGGACACTTGACTGGCCTGCATTGTTGGGGAACGTTGCAGAAAACAAAAATTTTCCTACGGTTTCACCAAGATCCATCTAGGAGTTCATCTAGCAATGAGTGATTAGATGCATCTACGTACCTTATAGATCGCGAGCGGAAGCATTCAAAGAACGGGGATGAGGGAGTCGTACTCGATGTGATTCGAATCACCGAAGATCCTAGCACCGAACGGACGGCACCTCCGCGTTCAACACACGTACGGAACAGCCACGTCTCCTCCTTCTTGATCCAGCAAGGGGGAAGGAGAGGTTGAGGGAGATGGCTCCAGCAGCAGCACGACGGCGTGGTGGTGATGGAGCTGCAGTACTCCGGCAGGGCTTCGCCAAGCGCTATGGAGGAGGAGGAGGTGTTGGAGAGGGAGAGGGAGGCACCAAAAATCAAAGTAAGAAGTCCTCCATCTCCCCACTATATATAGGAGGGCCAAGGGGGGGCGCCGGCCCTAGGAGATCTAATCTCCTAGGGGGGTGCGGCCAAGGGGAGGAATCCCTCCTCCCCAAGGCACCTAGGAGGTGCCTTCCCCTCCTAGGACTCTTCCTTTAGGGTTTTCCCCACCCTAGGCGCATGGGCCCTAGGGGGAAGTGGCGCCCCAGCCCACTTTGAGCTGGATCCCTTCCCACTTCATCCCGTGGGGCCCTCCGAGATAGGTGGCCCCACCCGGTGGACCACCGGGACCCTTCCGGTGGTCCCGGTACAATACTGGTGACCCCGAAACTTGTCCCGATGCCCGAAACAGCACTTCCTATATATAATTCTTTACCTCCGGACCATTCCGGAACTCCTCGTGACGTCCGGGATCTCATCCGGGACACCCAACAACATTCGGGTTACTGCATATACATATCCCTACAACCCTAGCGTCACCGAACCTTAAGTGTGTAGACCCTACGGGTTCGGGAGACATGTAGACATGACCGAGACGACTCTCCGGTCAATAACCAACAGCGGGATCTGGATACCCATGTTGGCTCCCACACGCTCCTCGATGATCTCATCGGATGAACCACGATGTCGAGGATTCAAGCAACCCCGTATATAATTCCCTTTGTCAATCGGTATGTTACTTTCCCGAGATTCGATCGTTGGTATCCCAATACCTCGTTCAATCTCGTTACCGGCAAGTCACTTTACTCGTACCGTAATGCATGATCCCGTGACCAGACACTTGGTCACTTTGAGCTCATAATGATGATGCATTACCGAGTGGGCCCAGTGATACCTCTCCGTCATACGGAGTGACAAATCCCAGTCTTGATCCGTGTCAACCCAACAGACACTTTCGGAGATACCCGTAGTCTACCTTTATAGTCACCCAGTTACGTTGTGACGTTTGGTATACCCAAAGCACTCCTACGGTATCCGGGAGTTACACGATCTCATGGTCTAAGGAAAGGATACTTGACATTGGAAAACTCTAGCAAACGAACTATACGATCTTATGCTATGTTTAGGATTGGGTCTTGTCCATCACATCATTCTCCTAATGATGTGATCTCGTTATCAATGACATCCAATGTCCATAGTCAGGAAACCATGACTATCTGTTGATCAACGAGCTAGTCAACTAGAGGCTTACTAGGGACATGTTGGTGTCTATTATTCACACATGTATTACGATTTCCGGATAACACAATTATAGCATGAATAAAGACAATTATCATGAACAAGGAAATATAATAATAATGCTTTTATTATTGCCTCTAGGGCATATTTCCAACAGTATCCCACTTGCACTAGAGTCAATAATCTAGTTACATTGTGATGAATCGAACACCCATGGAATTCTGGTGTTGATAATGTTTTGCTCTAGGGAGAGGTTTAGTCAACGGATCTGCTACATTCAGGTCCGTATGTCTCCATCTTGAACATTTTCACGAATGGAGTTGAAGCGACGCTTGATGTGCCTTGTCTTCTTGTGAAACCTGGGCTCCTTGGAAAGTGCAATAGCTCCAGTGTTGTCATAGAAGAGCTTGATCGGCCCCGACGCATTGGCTATGACTCCTAGGTCGGTGATGAACTCCTTCACCCAAATTGATTCATGTGCTGCCTCTGAGGCTGCCATGTACTCCGCTTCACATGTAGATCCCGCCACGAAGCTCTGCTTGCAACTGCACCAGCTTACTGCCCCACCATTCAAAATATACACGTATCCGGTTTGTGACTTAGAGTCATCCAGATCTATGTTGATGCTAGCGTCGACGTAACCCTTTTCGATGAGCTCTTCGTCACCTCCATAGACGAGAAACATTTCCTTAGTCCTTTTCAGGTACTTCAGGATATTCTTGACCGCTGTCCAGTGTTCCTTGCCGGGATTACTTTGGTACCTTCCTACCAAACTTACGGCAAGGTTTACATCAGGTCTGGTACACAGCATGGCATACATAATAGAACCTATGGCTGAGGCATAGGGGATGACACTCATCTCTTCTATATCTTCTGCCGTGGTCAGACATTGAGCTGAGCTCAATTTCACACCTTGCAACACAGGCAAGAACCCCTTCTTAGACTAATCCATATTGAACTTCTTCAATATCTTATCAAGGTATGTGCTTTGTGAAAGACCTATGAGGCGTCTTGATCTATCTCTATAGATCTTGATGCCTAATATATAAGCAGCTTCTCCAAGGTCCTTCATTGAAAAACTCTTATTCAAGTAGGCCTTAATGCTGTCCAAGAGTTCTATATCATTTCCCATCAAAAGTATGTCATCTACATATAATATGAGAAATGCTACAGAGCTCCCACTCACTTTCTTGTAAACACAGGCTTCTCCATAAGTCTGTGTAAACCCAAACGCTTTGATCATCTCATCAAAGCGAATGTTCCAACTCCGAGATGCTTGCACCAGCCCATAAATCGAGCGTTGGAGCTTGCACACCTTGTCAGCATTCTTAGGATCGACAAAACCTTCCGGCTGCATCATATACAATTCTTCCTTAAGGAAACCATTAAGGAATGCCGTTTTGACGTCCATCTGCCATATTTCATAATCATAAAATGCGGCAATTGCTAACATGATTCGGACGGACTTCAGCTTCGCTACCGGTGAGAAAGTCTCATCGTAGTCAACCCCTTGAACTTGTCGATAACCCTTAGCGACAAGCCGAGCTTTATAGATGGTCACATTACCATCCGCGTCTGTCTTCTTCTTAAAGATCCATTTATTTTCTATGGCTCGCCGCTCAACGGGCAAGTCAGTCAAAGTCCATACTTCGTTTTCATACATGGATCCTATCTCGGATTTCATGGCTTCTAGCCATTTGTCGGAATCCGGGCCCGCCATCGCTTCTTCATAGTTCGAAGGTTCACCGTTGTCTAACAACATGATTTCCAAGACAGGGTTGCCGTACCACTCTGGTGCGGAACGTGTCCTTGTGGACCTTCGAATTTCAGTAGGAGCTTGATCAGAAGTATCTTGATCATCATCATTAACTTCCTCTCTAGTCGGTGCAGGCACCTCAGGAACATTTTCTTGAGTTGCGCCATTTCCGGTTCAAGAGGTAATACTTCATCAAGTTCTACTTTCCTCCCACTTACTTCTTTCGAGAGAAACTCTTCTCTAGAAAGGACCCATTCTTGGCAACAAAGATCTTGCCTTCGGATCTGAGGTAGAAGGTATACCCAATAGTTTCTTTAGGGTATCCTATGAAGACGCATTTTTCCGATTTGGGTTCGAGCTTTTCAGGTTGAAGTTTCTTGACATAAGCATCGCATCCCCAAACTTTTAGAAACGACAGCTTAGGTTTCTTCCCAAACCATAATTCATACGGTGTCGTCTCAACGGATTTCGACGGAGCCCTATTTAAAGTGAATGCGGCAGTCTCTAAAGCATAACCCCAAAAGATAGCGGTAAATCGGTAAGAGACATCATAGATCGCACCATATTTAATAGAGTGCGATTGCGACGTTCGGACACACCATTACGCTGAGGTGTTCCAAGCGGCGTGAGCTGTGAAACTATTCCACATTTTCTTAAGTGTGTGCCAAACTCGTGACTCAAGTATTCTCCTCCACGATCTGATCGTAGGAACTTGATTTTTCTGTCACATTGATTCTCAACCTCACTCTGAAATTCCTTGAACTTTTCAAAGGTCTCAGACTTGTGTTTCATTAAGTAGACATACCCATATCTACTCAAGTCATCAGTGAGGGTGAGAACCTAACGATAGCCACCACGAGCCTCAACACTCATTGGACCGCATACATCAGTATGTATGATTTCCAATAAGTTGGTTGCTCGCTCCATTGTTCCTGAGAATGGAGTCTTGGTCATTTTACCCATGAGGCATGGTTCGCACGTGTCAAATGATTCGTAATCAAAAGACTCTAAAAGTCCATCAGCATGGAGCTTCTTCATGCGTTTGACACCTATGTGACCAAGGCGGCTGTGCCACAAGTATGTGGGACTATCATTATCAATCTTATATCTTTTGGTACTCACACTATGAATATGTGTAGCATTACGCTCGAGATTCATTAAGAATAAACCATTTACCATTGGAGCATGACCATAAAACATATCTCTCATATAAATAGAACAACCATTATTCTCGGATTTAAATGAGTAGCCATCTCGTATTAAACGAGATCCTGATATAATGTTCATGCTCAAACTTGGCACTAAATAACAATTATTGAGGTTCAAAACTAATCCCGTAGGTAAATGTAGAGGTAGTGTGCCGACGGCGATCACATCGACCTTGGAACCATTCCCGACGCGCATCGTCACCTCGTCCTTCGCGAGTCTCCGCTTATTCCGCAGCTCCTGCTTTGAGTTACAAATGTGAGCAATTGCACCGGTATCAAATACCCAGGAGCTACTACAAGTACTGGTAAGGTACACATCAATTACATGTATATCACATATACCTTTCGTTTTGTCGACCTTCTTGTCCGCTAAGTATTTGGGGCAGTTCCGCTTCCAGTGACCACTTTCCTTGCAATAAAAGCACTGAGTCTCGGGATTGGGTCCATTCTTTGGCTTCTTCCCGGCAGCTTGCTTGCCGAGCGCGGCAACTCCCTTGCCGTCTTTCTTGAAGGTTTTCTTACCCTTGCCTTTCTTGAACTTAGTGGTTTTATTCACCATCAACACTTGATGTTCCTTTTTGACTTCTACCTCTGCTGATTTCAGCATTGCAAATACTTCAGGAATGGTCTTTTCCATCCCCTACATATTGAAGTTCATCACAAAGCTTTTGTAGCTCGGTGGAAGCGACTGGAGGATTCTGTCAATGACCGCGTCATCCGGGAGATTAACTCCCAGCTAAGTCATATGTAACCCAGACATTGTGAGTATGTGCTCACTGACAGAACTATTTTCCTCCATCTTACAACTGAAGAATTTGTCGGAGACTTCATATCTCTCGACCCGGGCATGAGCTTGGAAAACCATTTTCAGCTCTTCGAACATCTCATATGCTCCGTGTCTCTCAAAACGCTTTTGGAGCCCCGGCTCTAAGCTGTAAAGCATGCCGCACTGAACGAGGGAGTAGTCATCGGTACGTGCCTGCCAAGTGTTCATAATGTCTTGTTCTGCAGGGAGAACAGGTGCATCACCTAGCGGTGCTTGTAGGACATAATCTTTCTTGGCACCTATGAGGATGATCCTCAGGTTCCGGACCCAGTCCGTGTAGTTGCTGCCATCGTCTTTCAGCTTGATTTTCTCTAGTAACGCGTTGAAGTTGAGGACTACGTTGGCCATTTGATCTACAAGACATATTGTAAAGATTTTAGACTAAGTTCATGATAATTAAGTTCATCTAATCAAATTATTCAATGAACTCCCACTTAGATAGACATCCCTCCAGTCATCTAAGTATAACATGATCCGAGTTAACTAGGCCGTGTCTGATAATCACGTGAGACGGACTAGTCAACATCGGTGAACATCTTCATGTTGATCGTATCTTCTATATGACTCATGCTCGACCTTTCGGTCTTCTGTGTTCCGAGGCCATGTCTGTACATGCTAGGCTCGTCAAGTCAACCTAAGTGTTTTGCATGTGTAAATCTGTCTTACACCCGTTGTATGTGAACATTAGAATCTATCACACCCGATCATCACGTGGTGCTTCGAAACAACGAAATGTCGCAACGGTGCACAGTTAGGGGGACCACTTTCTTGAAATTATTATGAGGGATCAACTTATTTACTACCGTCGTTCTAAGCAAACAAGATGAAAAACATGATAAACATCACATGCAATCAAATAATAATAGTGACATGATATGGCCAATATCACATAGCTCCTTTGATCTCCATCTTGGAGCTCCATGATCATCTTGTCACCGGCATGACACCATGATCTCCATCATCATGATCTCCATCATCATGATCTCCATCATCATGTCTCCATGAAGTTGCTCGCCAACTATTACTTCTACTAATATGGCTAACGCGTTTCGCAATAAAGTAAAGTAATTTACATGGCGTTTCTCAATGACATGCAGGTCATACAAAAAATATAGACAACTCCTATGGCTCCTGCCGGTTGTCATACTCATCGACATGCAAGTCGTGATTCCTATTACAATAGCATGAACATCTCATACATCACATATAGATCATTCATCATTCATCACAACTTTGGCCATATCATATCACAAAGCACTTGCTGCAAAAACAAGTTAGACGTCCTCTAATTGTTGTTGCAAGTTTTACGTGGCTGAAGTAGGGTTCTAGCAAGAACGTTTTCTTACCTACGTGAAAGCCACAACGTGATTTGTCAACTTCTATTTACCCTTCATAAGGACCCTTTTCATCGAATCCGCTCCAACTAAAGTGGGAGAGACAGACACCCGCCAGCCACCTTTATGCAACTTGTGCATGTTAGTCGATGGAACCGGTCTCACGTAAGCTTACGTGTAAGGTTGGTCCGGGCCGCTTCATCCCACAATACCGTTGAAGCAAGATAAGACTAGTAGCGGCAAGAAAGTTGACAACATCAACGCCCACAACAAATTGTGTTCTACTCGTGCAAGAGAACTACGCATAGACCTAGCTCATGATGCCATTGTTGGGGAACGTTGCAGAAAACAAAAAATTTCCTACGGTTTCACCAAGATCCATCTAGGAGTTCATCTAGCAACGAGTGATTAGATGCATCTACGTACCTTGTAGATCGCGAGCGGAAGCGTTCAAAGAACGGGGATGAGGGAGTCGTACTCGATGTGATTCGAAACACCGAAGATCCTAGCACCGAACGGACGGCACCTCCGCGTTCAACACACGTACGGAACAGCCATGTCTCCTCCTTCTTGATCCAGCAAGGGGGAAGGAGAGGTTGAGGGAGATGGCTCCAGCAGCAGCAGGACGGCGTGGTGGTGATGGAGCTGCAGTACTCCGGCAGGGCTTCGCCAAGCACTATGGAGGAGGAGGTGTTGGAGAGGGAGAGGGAGGCACCAAAGATCAAAGTAAGAAGTCCTCCATCTCCCCACTATATATAGGAGGGCCAAGGGGGGGCGCCGGCCCTAGGAGATCTAATCTCCTAGGGGGGTGCGGCCAAGGGGAGGAATCCCTCCTCCCCAAGGCACCTAGGAGGTGCCTTCCCCTCCTAGGACTCTTCCTTTAGGGTTTTCCCCACCCTAGGCGCATGGGCCCTAGGGGGAAGTGGCGCCCCAGCCCACTTTGGGCTGGATCCCTTCCCACTTCAGCCCATTTGGCCCTCCGAGATAGGTGGCCCCACCCGGTGGACCCCCGGGACCCTTCCGGTGGTCCCGGTACAATACTGGTGACCCCGAAACTTGTCCCGATGCCCGAAACAACACTTCCTATATATAATTCTTTACCTCCGGACCATTCCGGAACTCCTCGTGACGTCCGGGATCTCATCCGGGACTCCGAACAACATTCGGGTTACTGCATATACATAGCCCTACAACCCTAGCGTCACCGAACCTTAAGTGTGTAGACCCTACGGGTTCGGGAGACATGTAGACATGACCGAGACGACTCTCCGGTCAATAACCAACAGCGGGATCTGGATGCCCATGTTGGCTCCCACACGCTCCTCGATGATCTCATCAAATGAACCACGATGTCAAGGATTCAAGCAACCCCGTATACAATTCCCTTTGTCAATCGGTATGTTACTTGCCCGAGATTTGATCGTCGGTATCCCAATACCTCGTTCAATCTCATTACCGGCAAGTCACTTTACTCGTACCGTAATGCATGATCCCGTGACCAGACACTTGGTCACTTTGAGCTCATAATGATGATGCATTACCGAGTGGGCCCAGTGATACCTATCCGTCATACGGAGTGACAAATCCCAGTCTTGATCCGTGTCAACCCAACAGACACTTTCGGAGATACCTGTAGTCTACCTTTATAGTCACCCAGTTATGTTGTGACGTTTGGTATACCCAAAGCACTCCTACGGTATCCGGGAGTTACACGATCTCATGGTCTAAGGAAAGGATACTTGACATTGGAAAACTCTAGCAAACGAACTATACGATCTTATGCTATGTTTAGGATTGGGTCTTGTCCATCACATCATTCTCCTAATGATGTGATCTCGTTATCAATGACATCCAATGTCCATAGTCAGGAAACCATGACTATCTGTTGATCAACGAGCTAGTCAACTAGAGGCTTACTAGGGACATGTTGGTGTCTATTATTCACACATGTATTACAATTTCCGGATAACACAATTATAGCATGAATAAAGACAATTATCATGAACAAGGAAATATAATAATAATGCTTTTATTATTGCCTCTAGGGCATATTTCCAACATGCATGTGTTTCACTTCGTTCCTGTGTCTGTCCCTTCGAGGAAATGTCACGCAGTGACATCCGGAGTCCTGCCTAGCCTGCTACAGCTCGGGTTCCCAGAGTCCTGTTAGCCCAGTGCTACAGCCCGGATTCACACGCTGCTGACCGACATGCTCGATGTGCTTCATGTATGCCTGTCCCCATAGGTTAGTGCCGCTTTGGGTTCCCGACAAGCCATGTCGGCCTGGGTTCTCTGTCATATGGATGCTAGCGACACTATCATATACGTGAGCCAAATGGCGCAAACAGTCCCGGGCCATGGTAAGGCGACACCCGTGGGAATACCATGCGTGAGGCCGCCAAGTGATATGAGGTGTTACCGGCTAGATCGATGTGACTTGGAATCGGGGTCCTAACACCATAGCGGGGCACCTTGGGAGGGGTGACTCGTAAAATTATTCTCTTAAGTGGCAAAAAGAATTACTTTAGATACGGAGATCATTGGAACTCTCTATACCAGCCTAAGGAAATTTACAAACGATCGTTTGAAGGAGTTCAAAAGAATGACATACTCGGACTAGAATGGATGAGGTGGACTACCTTGTTGAAGACAACGCAATGGGTGATTTGCTTATCATCCGAAATGGATGGGACCCTTGGTGGGACCACTTCTGAAGATGACCCTGAACAACAATTGCTGAGAAGGGCAGTCCATGGGAGATTGACACAAGGCAGTGCAAGCTGGGAACAAAACGCAAATGTCGGGAATGTTCCAACCATCATATCTGCCTGAGATTCAGATCTGGTTAGAAACAGGATACTTCAGATTCGCCTGTCTGAAAAGAAGAGTTTCAACACAAGTCGACGAGATAACGTCGCGAGACTCTCGGGAGATGAACTACAATAGCAAGCTCCAAAACATGAGCAGGTTTTGCTACATACCTGTGAACACACTGTCCTAGACAAGCGTGACAACGTAGTAGTCTTATAATAAAACACTACCGAGTCCAGGTGGGGAACCATAATCGAGGATATTGAGGTCCTTGCATAAGGCATGCTCTTAAGAAGGAACTTCCTTTCCTTGAACCAATCAATCAGTGGCTTGGTGTGCTAGGGGATACATATGGAATAAAGATGATCAGTCTATCAGACCATAGAATACTTCGCACATGCGTGACTGACTTGGGATGATTCCGGAGGAAGCAAAACAAACTTTCTTGAATTCATGGTGGCAACTTACATCAAATGCACGTGAATCAAGGGAAGTAACTTCTTTCATCCAAACATATACTTCATGAACGGGGTATGAAGAAAATGCTTACACAAGTTTCCAACACTAGCTGAATGTTCAACACAAATCATGGAGGAGACAAAATGCTGCTGATGGGCTCAATAGAAACTCATCGGAATTTCCATATCACTGGACTTCCACTAATATGTGAACAATGTGATAGTATTGGTCAGACCAAAAGATGTAATGGTGTATGCTCGAGGAGTCAACCACGGGTAAGACAACATTACGAATAACGTTGGTTCTGATTTGATTTGAGGATAGCCCATACTCAAATCAAGGTTGGACAAGGCGATAGATTCAAGAACTGATCACGAGGATCAATCGATGAAGATATCATCTTTCTTCAACACACACACAACACAAGGATATCCCTTACGAAATGAACTAGGTGGGAAAAGCTTTCATCTTCCAACTCTGCAAGTTGTTGTTTATCTCAACCGACTAGTTCAGGGTATCCAACACAGAGTCTTGGAGAATGGGTGGTTTGAGAGGAAACCAATATGATCATGAACTCAACATAGCGGTCAGGTGACAACCTGGTAATACTTCCGAGGAGATATTCAGAACATCACGAACCACCGATATGTTACTAAGCTCGAGAACAATCTTGCTTTTCAGAGCAAGACGATATGAACAGATAAGCAAGGGATTGAATAATCCTAACTCATTGATCGAAGAGTGCACCGGAAATAAGGACAAGATAGCATGATCAATCCTAGAATGATGATTTAATAATCAACACTCTAAGAATAGGAATATTGTCCATTTACTACCAAGCATCTAGTTGCTAGGAGTATTATTTCACACATCACAATCACTTGTCGGCATTCTGGTTACAACCACACGAGGACCGGGAAATGAATGATGATGGTGTGAAGTATCACTGCATCAAGAATTCATAAGAGATGGTGCAATTCTCATGATATTCTTGACATAAAGTGGGTAATACTTCAGGGTAGAACAGAATCAAAAGCTTGATTGCATTTGATCTGCAGAATACAACTGCTTTGGCCCAATCCTAGAAATGGATGAGGTACTGGACCTTGTTTCTCCTAGTCATTCTGGAATAGAATGGCTTGAGGGACCACAAGAATAATAAGCATTGATAGACACGGATGCACAATTACTCCTGACTATCAATTGATAGATGATGGTCGGAATACAAATGAAGAGGGACAACTCAAGAGGACATATATCTTTCTGAGTTGTGGATGCATAGTTTAATATGTCGAACCAAGTTCAACAAGTTTCTTCCAGATAACCCATGCAGAAAGGTAGAACTGGCAGAATCACAATTATGAATGGAGAACTCCTCAAGAGTACTCTGATTGTGATATTTTGGTTCAAAAGAACTTCTGTCTTAATGGTTCATGGTATTTGGAAGAAGGAAATACCAGAGACCTCGAGGCATGTCGCAAGGTTACTAATATCCTAAAGGAACGAGCAAACACTATCAATACACTAGTAGAAAAAGGGCCTTCAGTCCCGGTTCATAAGGGCCTTTAGTCCCGGTTCTGGAACCGGGACTAAAGGGTCGGTACTAATGCCTATCCCTTTAGTCCCGGTTCAATCCAGAACCGGGACTAAAGGGCGCAGCCACGTGGAGCTCCACCTTTAGTCCCGGTTGGTAACACCAACCGGGAATAAAGGAAATTTTATGATTTTTTTTTGAAAAAAAAATTGAATTTTTTTTATTTTCAAATTTCTGAATTATTTTAACCTCTAGTCTGTTATCAGCACCCCTCATCACTTCTCAATTTATCCTCTAATCACCTCTCATCATTCCAAATCATCTAACTTCCCGAACGGTCACCCATCCTCCCACTCCCCCAGCCTGAGCACGCTTAACTTCCGGGTTCTATTCTCCCTCGCTCCAAGTCTGCACTTGTTGTTTTCCTGACAATACTAAGATGTCAATCCTATTAACCTTCAGGAATTTTGCTTGAGCATGAAGTGACACATTTCATAGTTTTATTTTGAAACTATTGTTTTAAAAACAATAATTATTTAGTAACACTAATATTTCTTGAATAATAAGTTTGACCATTGTTTGACCACAGTTTGACCAGATTTGACCAAAATTGAAATTACATAAATAATTATTTAGTAACACTAATATTCTAGAATAATTAGTTTGACCATTGTTTGACCACAGTTTGCCCACTGTTTGAATTTTTTTCGATTTTTTTCACTCTAGATCTTAAAAGCCCCGTTAGATGATTTTTCACTCTAAATTCGGATGTAACTTTTCGAGTAGATGATTTTTCATATAAAAAACTTTTTCATCCGAGTTAGTACGCAAAAGTTATGCCCATTTTTACAAATTTCAGAGAGATTTTGCAAATAAAGTCAAAATTCACATTTGCAAATTTTCCCAACAAGTAGACCACATATCACATGGGAAACTTATTTTCTTTTATTTTTTTGACATTTCCATCATTTTCTTTTATTTTTTTAAAAACTGAAAAGGCGATCCACAGGGGGGGGCAGAGTTTGAAAATGGGACCTTTAGTACCGGTTCGTGGCACGAACCGGGACTAAAGGTCTCAACCCCATTAGTCCCGGTTCATGCCTCAAACCGGGACTAAAGGTCTAATCTTTAGTCCCGGTTTGAGGCACGAACCGGGACCAATGGTTGTGGGCCAGGAGCGAGGCCCATTGGTCCCGGTTCATCCCACCAACCGGGACCAAAAGGTCCAGATGAACCGGGACCAATGGCCCACGTGGCCTGGCCGGGCCCCTGGGCTCACGAACCAGGACCAATGCCCCCATTGGTCCCGGTTCTGGACTAAACCAGGACTAATGGGCTGACCCGGCCTGGACCAAAGCCCTGTTTTCTACTAGTGATAGGAGGTGGCTGGAGTGAATCTCGGGTTCAAACCCAGGAATAGAATACCTACTAACTAAATGGCATCGCGGGATGCTTTTGAGAATGATGGCCAGAATCTTCACATTGGGAACACAAGACATGGCTAGATTACTAGGTGATCCTCTAAAACACCTAGGGTCATAATACTAGCTCCAACCTATATGTCGAGGCAACAGAGTGCCTCAACTCACCGATTAGTGTGGTTAATCTGGCCCAAAAGGATATCAGAAACGGGAAGAAATGATTTGCAAATGCATTAGACTATTTAGAGACCTGGGATGACTCGGACAACATAACGGATGTAAATGCTCAAAATTATTTGAGACATCCTGCAAAATGGTGGCATAACCACTTAACATCACAATATCAAAGTTCCGAGACCAACTATGAACACATGGAAGTACTGGAAACTGAACTGAGACATTAATCCATCAATCCTATAAGTCTATGGATTAGTAACACGTCATCCTGATAGATAGATGAGAAGGCCTAGTTTCTTAACCCCGTAGAAAACAAGAGGTTGACTCAGATCAGAAGGGCATAAGGTAAAGGAGTAAAAAGAGCCTTACGTTCCCTTCCACAATCAATTCCCTTATATAACTAAATCATTTCTAGACTCAACTTCGACCAGTTTGGCTTCGTAATCCTACAGGTAGTCAGGCTCTGATGCCAAAGCTGTCAGGACCCCGATTCTAAGTCACACCAATCTAGCCTGTAACACCTCATATCACTTTGCGGCCTCACGCACCGTATTCCAACGGGTGTTGCCTTACCATGGCCCGGGACCGTTTGCGCCTTTTGGCTCACGTATATGATAGTGTCGCTAGCATCCATATGACAGAGAACCCGGGCCAACATGACTAATCGTGAACCCAAAGTGGCACTAACTTACGGGGACAGGCATACATGAATCATCATCGAGCATGTCGGTCAGCAGCATGTGAATCCGGGCTGTAGCACTGGGCTAACAGGACTCCGGGAACCCGGGCTGTAGTAGGCTAAGTAGGAATCCGGATGTCACCGCGTGACATTTCCCCGAAGGGACAGACACAGCAACAAAGTGAATCACATGCCGGCCAGTCGAGTGTTCCGGAGCAGTAGTGATGGGCTAGCAGGACTCCGGTGAACTAGGCTGTAGCGGACTACTATGGCTCATGGAAGCACAAGACTACATTTCCCCATAAGAGAGGCTACCAAGGATAAACAACTAGGTTGTCGGATCCCACACATACCAAGCATTTCAATCATACACACAATATGCTCGACATGTGTAAATACAACATGGCATCACAACAAGACTCTGCGACTGAAAGTATTTATTCATTAGGCTCCGAGGAGCGAGATATTACAAACATGGGTCTCATGACCCATCATTCAGAGCATACAATCAAGGCACATGCAGAAGCTTAACATGTCTGGGTACAGACATCTACAAATGAAAAAGGCTGAGAAGCCTGACTATTTACCAGATCATGCCGAGGGCAGAAGATCGTAGCTGAGGTATCAAGCTAAAAGTCGAAGTCCACGTGGAACTACTAGCGAGACTGAAGTCTCTCTGCAAAACATAAATTAAGCAAACATGAGTACAAATGTACCCAGCAAGACTTACATCAAAACTAACTACATATGCATCGGTATCAACAAGGGGGGTGGTGGAGTTTAACTGCAGCAAGCCAGCTCTGACTGAGTGGCTATCTTGAACTACGACTACAAGCAACTCTTTTGAGGTGGCGCACACGAGTCCACATATTCAGCATATCAATACACCACTATGGATCCGCTCCCGTCTCCCTACGAGAATGCCATCCATAGCACTCACACTTATCTTGCGCATTTTAGAGTATCCACTTTCACTTGTCTATGAACTATGCAAGGGGTCCAAGTTTCCAAATCCGAGGAATCCGGATATTCGAATAGATAATGATAACCCTGCAGGAGTGTACTTCTTCACACATGCTCTTACCACTTATCACCATATACACGTCATGTATCTCGGCAACCTTCAAGCAGAAGCCTGGCAAGGGTGTCGGCCACGATCTGACTTACCACACAAGTCTCTAGTCCAGGTTTATCGCCTATTCGGGTTCCATCCACAAGGAGATCTGGCCGGAGTTTCGCTCACAGCCCCAAATGATGTGTGCAGGGTTCTCGCGACACCAAACTGTCGCCCGGTACACTGTGCCATGGTGTATCTACCGCATCATAGCCCACCCCTAGGGTCAGCGCTATGCACGGCCGCCAACACATATCCTATAAACACCAGAAACTAGTTGCAACTCCTGGACAGAGGACTAGGGCAGTTAATAAGTCGAGAGGGTCAATTAAGGATCCCGATGAGTGGTTGTAGTTGTTCATGTATCA
The DNA here is from genome assembly GCF_018294505.1 of Triticum aestivum. Taxonomy (NCBI): domain Eukaryota; kingdom Viridiplantae; phylum Streptophyta; class Magnoliopsida; order Poales; family Poaceae; genus Triticum; species Triticum aestivum. Next base: position 197,136,195 of record NC_057812.1, read on the forward strand.
CAAACACAGAACTCAGTTCCTGAGGACGGTTTCAATGAGACAACCCACCATGTACTCCTACATGGCCTCTCACCGCTACCTTTACCAAATCGTGTTCACACACTTAGCTCACACATAGTAGGACATGTTCATCGCCATTCCAATTCATCCCCGATGAATCAGACCTGACTCAACTCTAAGCAGTAGCAGGCATGACAAGCAAGCATGAATGAGTAGGCACATCAGGTCTCAAACAACTCCTACTCATGCTAGTGGGTTTCATCTATTTACTGTGGCAATGACAGGTCATGCAGAGGATAAGGGGTTCAACTACCGCAGCAAGTAATAGATGAATCATTGTTGCCCTAATGTAGTAAAAGAGAGCAGGAGCGAGAGAGTGGGATTGTATCGGAATGAACAAGGGGGTTTTGCTTGCCTGGCACTTCTGAAGATGATATAGCGCTTCATCGGTGTCATCAAATTCATCATCGGAACATACGTCTACTGAGGGAGAACAATCATTGGCAAACACAAAAAGAACACATCAATGCAATGCAACAAACATGATGTATGATCATGGCATGTTAAGGTACTGAATTCACCTAATGCAACAGTTAGTCATATTAATTGAAGTGGAATTCAAACATTTAGAAAATTCCAACTCCAAAACTACGTACCATATATTCCATAAACATGAATTGTCCTAGTTGGTGATGTTAACTTGCTCAGACATGCATGAGCATGGCATAAACAGATTCTTCATATATTTTTGATAATTTCTCATATATAATTTATCTTATTTGGAGTTATTGTTGATTTTATATGATTTTTAGAAGTTTATAGCATTTTTTGAAATAAATAAACCATTTAGATTTATTTGAATTACAGAAAAGGGTTTACTGCATCAGCACTAGGTCACGCTGACGTCAGCAGGTAAACATGCGCCGTCCAGGTCAAACCTGACCAGTGGGACCTACTGGTCAGTGACTAACCTAACTAACCAAGTTAATTAACATTAATCTAATCCTAACCTAGGTTAGTTAAGGGCCTGGGGCCACATGTCAGTGTCTAAACCAACTGTCAGGGTTAATTAGCACTAATCTAATCTAGCTAAAAATTAAAAGAGACGGGCCCGCACATTAGTGACCCTGGGGGTCAAACAAGGTCAACTCCAGGCCAACGGGGTCAAACCCACCGGCGACTAGACGCCGGTGAGGCCTGAGACGGCAGCGCGGCTCAGAACACGCCCATAGGGCCCAGCCGAGGCCGTTCTTGGGCTCGCTGGAAAGCTATTGCAAGCGCGCGTCGAGTGGTGGTGTAGGCCGGGCCTATGGTGGCCGGAGCCAACGACGGCGAGCTCCAAGGCGGCGGCCGGAGTTCGGCCGACGACGAGTTCAGCGCTACGGTGTGCAAACGCGCAGCGTGGTGCTGGGAAGACTCTACACGCGGCGGTGAGCGTGTTGGGCGCACACCCGGGACCGAATGGTCACCGGAGCGTCACCAGCAACGAGCGCAGGCGATGGCGCGTGCGGGTGAACACGGGGCAGCAGCTACGGCGTGCGAGAGAGGGAGCAGAGAAGGGGAGGATGATCAGAAGCTCATGTAGAACACGACGAGCGACTCGGTGAGCTCGAGGAGGGGCCAGAGAGAGCGGGGCGGCGAAGGCGATCTCGGCGACCCGAGGAAGAAGAAGGCATCGGGGCGGCGCTTCGAGGCGTCCAGCGTCGCGTGAGTCAACGGAGAGGACGAGGTAGATGAGGCAGAGCTTCTGGGCATGTCGGAGAGGTGAGGGGGAGGCAGTGGCCGCGGTGGTGCACGTCAGCGGCGGCGACCGCGTTCGGGGAGAGAGCAGAGAAGGGGGAGGAAGCCGTGGGAGAGTGAGAGGTGACCAGAGGGAATACGTGGCATCGTGAGGGAGATCCAGGGCGATGAGGAAGCATGCAGGCAGGGTGGAGGTGGCCGGCGTGTGGCTGCGCGCGCTGGGCACGCGCCCCTGCCTACTGGCGCGAGGAGGGAGGCGACAGGAGGCATCAGATGGGCTAGGCCAGTGTGTTGGGCCGGCTACAGGTAGGTGGGCCAGGTTATTCTTCTCTTTCTCTCTTATTTCTTGTTTTCTATTATTCTTTAAACTTTAGGGCTTTATTAAAAATGCCAGGGCATTTCCAAAAATCATGAAACTAATCATGGCTACTGTTTAGAATATATCCAACAGTAAACATTTTAGTTTATGATTATTTGAGCATTTAAAATATTTTATAGCATTTAAATGCCCAAATGCAAATAGAATATGATTTAATTCAAAGCCCAAATATGTTATGGAAAAATGTGCAACACCTCTGGTTATTGCTTCCAGCATTTTCCAAAAATGATGAACATTTTTGAAAACCATTTGGAAACACTGAGAATATTTTAGTTGAACCTAGTGAATTCCTTTGATGCTAGGGTTTAAACAATCCCCATTTCAATTTTCTGAGAAAATTTAACATGATGACAAGATGAATATGCAAGGACAAGCAGAGGCTAAGCTAGGGCTATGACACTTATGTACGTGCAAATGCACGTTTTAACATTACAATGCAGTTTTTGTAAAAGTAAAAAACAGCACTAGTCAAGCTTGTGAAACGATTCAATGCAAAACAAATGCAAAAATGCTCGTTTGATTGTTTACTTTTAGCTTCCTTCTTTGTGGTTATTTCTCTATTGTACTTTGTACGAAGTATCTCATTGGTTGGAAAGGCATGCAAATTCCCAAACCGCTTCCTACACCATGTATCTCACTGGTTGCCGGCGTTGACGTTGTCACCCATGTCGTCAAGGATGAGGTTGCCGAGGTCGGGGAAGAAGTCATCATTCGGAACTAATCATGTGGACTGGCATAGTAGTAGGATACAGAGTAGAAACATGAATTCTACCACGATTTCGAACAGGAAGGACATAAACACATACGGTGCAACGGGAGCAGCACCGTTGGCATTGAGGTTGTCGCCCATGTACAAACACCACGTAGACACGGTCTTTTGAGCAAGGTTCGTAGTCGTTCCACGCTCGGGCATTGAAGTTTGTACCTATTTTAGATTAGAATATACTACTCCTCTGGTGCTAGTAGTAGAGCAGAGTCCTACTCTACTACTCTACTCAAGCAAGTTAGGGCATAGCATTGTAGGGAGTACCAGTACTATGATCACTCAAGCAAGTTGTTTGGCATCGACATGACCCTACGCTGCTGGTATGTGTCTCGTAAGTCAAGCGGCGTGCTGTAGTCATCATCACCTATCCACTTCCCGCATCACATATTCGCTTCTCCATCTTTGTCCGCACATAATCTCGTCCAATCTTCCATCCCTGCTAAGGCGCCTCCCCCCTCGTCCGAAACCCAAGCACTAACAATGGAAGAACCGAGCAGCGGCTGCCAAAAGAGTGGCTGGAATTTTCTCCCCATAGAGGTAATCAAGCTCATTGTTTCACGTGTGGACAATCTTAGTACCATGCCGCTCGCCGCGTGCTCGTCGGGGCTGTACCATTTACTCAAAGCCCTCAGGCCGGAGCTTTTTAAGCCAGCTCCTTGCTTGTTGATGCCGCCTGATCTTCAGAAACGGCGTGTCACGCAGCATAACGATCGTAGGGTGGCGAGCATCAACCGCCTTGACTGTGATCCAATCTCCGTCAGCCTCAAATACATTAACGGTATGTACTAGGTCGGCATGAACACGCACTAGTGCAGAACCGGGCAATAGCACCGGTTCGTAAGGCCCTTTAGTGCCGGTTCCATAACCGGCACTAAAGTGTGGGCACTAAAGCCCCCCCCCTCTTTAGTACCAGTTCAGCACGAACCGGTGCTAACAGGCAACCACGTGGCACGAGCCAGCTCCGGGGGCTGGGAGCCCTTTAGTACCGGTTGGTAACACCAACCGGTACTAAAATGTTTGGGGGGTTTCTGGTTTTATGATTTCTTTTTCATTTAATTTTGTGTTTTCCATTTTAATTCTTTTTCGTTTGCTGGTATTTTACGATACTACACATTACACACATTATGCATATATATATATATATATATATATATATAGAATTTCTAGTAGAACCAATCATATATATATCATCAATGTCTCACAAACCACCATATTAATTCACACATACACACATGTATAGCTATATACAATTTCTCCTACATATGCATGTTGCCTACGGAGCCAGTGGCATTAGCCTAATTGGTGCCTTCGGAGCACGATGACAATTGGAAGTGGTTCCTGACCTGATCGATGGGGGCGGTAGCGGGTAATACTATTCTCCCATCGGATTTATGACCTGGTCGAGCAAAAATCCCGCTATTTCCTCTTGAAGTGCTTCTACTCGCACCGTTTCTAGGAGCTTGTCTCGCACCTCTGTGAACTGTTAAGGAGATCAATATGCATGTGTATTAGTTGTGTGACTAGATATCGATAATGGTGTAAAAATTGTGAATAGTGTTCTAACAAGCGTACCCATTCGTGTCTTTGAGATCTGCTCCTTTCGGACGCCATCATGCGAATGTTCTCACAAACGCAGAATGCACACAGATCAGTCCCCTACGCCTGCTTCAGGGCCTTTATTACGAGAATGGAATTTAATTTGATCAGATAATAATTAATCAAGCATGACAATTAAGGAGATGGCAGCTAGCTAGTTAGCTAGCTAGTACTACTTAATTACTTACCTTGGGTCGAAACCATTTCAGCTATTGTTTCCATTCGCCTTCCGTGACGCTGATGAACCTTGCGCAAGCCCTGCCTACCGAGAAAGAAAATGAATAAAGGGGTTATTAAATAGTTCATATCATGAAATGACGAACTAAATAGGCCGAGATATATAGTTAATAATGATTGAAATTACCTGTTGACTATCCCAAACAAGATGTTATAGTCACTATTTGCTTTGAGTAGTGAGTCCACTATTTCAACTGTTCCGGCGTCAACTTTAATGATACACAAGATCAAGTGAAATCTGCATGCACACACGTTTGCATGTCTTAATTAAGCGGGCATATGTAAGAAAAAACATGTAGCTAGCTAGTAGGCAAAAACAGAGAATTTGTAGTACAAGAAAGTGTGACTCACTAGAAGTTGTAAGGAAGTAGTATATCTTCATTGTATTTGAGGCGCTTCAAGAACTATAGCATGCTGCCCTCTACCTGCTTTTCATGATGCTTGTTTATTTTCCATGTGTATTCATTAATGGTGTTTGGGTCAATGAACCCAATGCCATAGCATCCACCTTTTCTCATTTCATACATCTTCATCTTGCATAATACCACAGAAAAGAATATAGTGAGGATAATTACAGGTAATGATTGATCAAAAGGATCACTACAGCTAGCTTGAGACTTAAATTACAGAAAGAAATAACTTACAGACAATAGCAAGTGACGATAGATTTGTCGAGTGCATCTTGATTGTATAACTGAAACAGTTCAGAATACTCAACGGTCACAGGTTTCTGATGGTATTAATGATCCTTCTTGAACTGCACCATGAGGGACTCTCGATCGGATCTCTTGGTAATGTCCATGTACCATTGATGCAATTCATACATTCTCGTTGGGAGCTTCTTGACCTCTTCTGGCTTGACCAAAGGTTGGCCCCGGGCATATTTCCGTTTTATTTCCTCCTCTGTAAGCTCAGGCATGTCCTCGATCTTGAGGAGTTGTCCAACAGTGATTTTGAGAGTTTTAGCCTGCATTATATGCTCCTGGGTTATTACCACATCGCCCACCTCGGGAACGTAAACTGTTTGCCCACAATAATATTGGGCGCGCGTACTGTCACGTGTTGTTGGCGGCACAACAAGCGGGGGGATCGATTGTGCCGCCTGTTCTCCCAGCTGGGCAACGGTTTTCCCGCATTTTTTGACAGTTGCTTGTTGTTTGCTCGAGCTCGAGCTCTCCTCCTTCTGTAGATATTGTCGATGTAACTTCCTGATGTGGCGCTCATAGTCTGTGTCAACAGGCTTAGGAGGTGGTGGTTCAGCCATACGAATGAAGTGGTCAACTACTTCCACAGGCACTTTCTCCCTTGGCGGCAGTGGCGGTTTCGGTCCAAAATGGGCGTCGACTTCTGCCCGCACTATGGCATTGGTTTGCTCCTCGGTCCTGTCGTAAGCCCTCTCAGGAAGAGGAGTAGTGAGGTTTGGACCATATTTATATCGCTTGCCTCTGCCTGTACTTCCTGTACTTTAACCTCGACTCATACCGCTACGCACCATAGCTGCGGGGTGTCTCTTCTGCGATTGCTGAGGCGGCGGAGACGGCTGACGGGGCTGAGTTGGACGAGGAGGAGTGGCCTGAAGCTGTGCCGGACTTGGAGGAGGAGTGGACGTCTGACGCTGTGTTGGACCTGGAGGAGGAGTGGCCTGACACTTTGCTGGACTTGGAGGTGGAGGAGTGGCCTCACGCGTTGGTGGACTTGGAGGAGCGGGAGTCTGCTGACTCGGTGGCGGACTTCGACGAGGAGTCGGGTGACGCGGTGTCGGTGGCCTTCGAAAGATGATGCAATCCTTTCTCCATAGGATGATACGATGTTTGGCATCTCCGAGTGTGTGCTCCTCGTCACCTCCAAGAATGTCAAGATCTAGCCCCGAATATTGGTCCACCACCTCATCAACCACGACACGAGCATAGCCTGCTGGAATCGGATTGCAATGGAAGGTTGCATCGGGAGAATTTGTATAAGCAACGCCGTCTGCCACCTTCAAGGATATGTTCTTAATTTTGAAGTGTAGCTCGCAGTTAGTGTTCTCCGTGATGTCCTCCATGGGGTATCTATCCAGCATTGCATCAAACGGGGTGGAACCCATGCTGCTTCTCCGCATGGATGGAGTGGTGGTATCCAATGCTGGATCATCCGCTAGCTGCTGCAGCTGCTGAGACCCCCTTTGCTGGCTAAGTGAGTCGATCTGCTCCTGCTGCCGCTGGAATTTGACTACCAAGTCCGCGTGCGCTGATTCTAGGCCTTGAAGGCGTTCATAGTTCAGCTTCCTCTTCTCCTCCTCCATCTTCCTCTGCTTCTCCTCCGCAATCTTCCTTCCCGCACGGGTTCTGTAGTCGGCGTTCCAGTCCGAAAACCCCTCATACCACGGAATAGGGCCCTTGCCTCGTGTTCTTCCCGGGTGTTCAGGATTTCCCAGGGCACGCGTAAGCTCGTCATTCTTTCTGTTGGGCTGGAACGCCCCCATTCGAGCCTCTTCTATTGCAACAAGTATATTATCGTCGGCTCCGTTTAGACATGCCTTCGTCGAAACTTTGCATGTCTTCGGGTCCAACTCCCCCCCATGCGCATAGAACCAAGTCTTGCACCTGGGGGCCAGCTCTTAGTAACCGGAGTGACACCAGCATCCTCCATCTCTTTCTCAGACTTATCCCACCTAGGCATTGCCACCGCGTAGCCACCTGGCCCCAGCTTATGGAACTTATCTTTTTTTTGGCATTCTTCTTGTTTATTCTCGACCGTTCCTTAGGTAATTCTGAATCCTTGAATTTCACGAAATCGTCCCAATGAGCACTTTGATTCTCTAGTGTTCCCTCGAATACTGGAGTGTTCCTTCCTCCCTTGATGTACTTGTCCCATTCACGATTCTTGTGGTTCTTGAATGCAACCGCCATCTTCCTAAGAGCAGCGTCCTTGACTTTCTGCACATCTGCTTCTGTGAAATGATCTGGTAGGGTGAAATGTTCCATGAGAGTATCCCAAAGCAGACTTTTTTGTCTGTCGTCGACAAAAGTAAGATCTGGACATGGCTTTGCTGGCTCTCTCCATTCTTGAAGGGAGATCGGGAGTTGGTCCTTCACAAGAACTCTGCACTGACGAACGAACTTGTCCGCAATCTTCTTAGGCGCTAATGGTTCGCCATTAGGTTTGATTGCCTCGATATTATACTTTACGCCCTCCTTCAACTTTTTGTTCGGGCCTCGTTTCGTCCTGTTGCCTAAAGATTTGCTCAATCCGGATGGCTGAAAGAAGAAAGATCGATTCGTTAATATATCTTCAACTCATTTAAAACATGTGATGATCACCAGATGCCTGCTTATATAAATATATATACCTCACCAGTCTTTGTTGTTTCAGGATCAACATGTTTTTCATCATTGTCATAATCGTAGTTCACGACTTCATCAATTCGGTCGTCGTGATCGAATATCATATCACCCTCTCCGGTGTTGTTTAGAAATTCGGAGCCGTCATAATCTTCTTCATTTTGATCATCATCTAGCCCGCGTATTATATCGAACATGGTTTGTTCTCCCTCTCTGTCGGTATTGTCCGCCATAGCTTTTATTTAACTATCCCAAAAGAAATATAAAACAATTTAGTATTCAAATTACATCATCTCGAATAATAGATATAATCTGGAATACATCATCTTGAATAATAGATATAATCTCGAATACATCGTCTCGAATAATAGATACAATCTCGAATAGATCGTCTCGAATAATATATAATATTGAATAGTACATCACTGGCTAGGTAGCTAATTAAAGATCGAATACTACAGAAGAATCTAGGACACTCGCAGTTCCTGCGGCGCGGGCGGTTGACACCCAAAGAGAAGGAACCCTCACAGGATCGTAGCTGAAGTGAGATCCCTGAAGAAACTGCCAGGTATTGGAGAACCTGCCGCCCTCTAACGCATCCATGTAGAGATGGACATGCTCGTCCTCCTCCCTAACACGGCGACGTACCACCTCCGGTGGGGCCGGCTCCCTCCGCACCGAAACTGGCCCACGCGAACGCCACCAAATGAGATCAGGGTCGACGACGGGACCCGGGGCCGGGTTCCTCATCAAGCGGCGCGCCCCTCCACGCAGCACCTCCCAGTGCCAGCCCAGCGGAGCCCAGTCCTGGACATGGGTCAGTTGGACGTCGTCACGGACGGGTCGACGGCGAGGATGCGGGCCGGGGATCGTCGAGAACAAATACTAGCTATATGCCCGCAAAAAGTAACATTTTTTTAATGATTGGATTTTGATAACTAAAATTTCTAACATTTCTATATAACACTAATTATGCTATCATTGCATATGTCAAAATTCTATATGCTATTTCATACTAATCAAGCATCTAACACTAAAAATAGAAAACACAACTTCTATACATCCATTAAAAAACTGAAAAACAACATTATATAAAAAAATTCCATACTAATTAAACACTAATTATATCCATCTAACATGCATTCATACATATATACTAGTGAAAAAATAATAATCTAAAAAATCTAAACTAATTAAACATACAAAATATGTATATACTAATATATACATGCATTAATTCATACATATGTACATGTGTGTGTGTGTGTGTGTTCATCATGCTTGTGTGTGTGTATGGGCTCGGGGAGGGGCGGCGCCCATGGTGGCCGCCGGGGGCGAGGGAGAGGGGTTAGAGGGGGAGAGCTCACAACGGGGCGACGGTGATGGCGAGGCGACGGCCGGGGGCGGCGACGGGCCGGGGCATGACGCGGGGGCGGCGACGCGAGGACGGCGCGACGGGGACGGGCCCGGGGCGGCGACGGAGACGAGGGCGGTGACGGGGACGGGGGCGGCGACGGGGACGGGGGCAGCGACAGCGACGGCGTTGATCGATCGGGGCGCGCGGGCGGTGCTTCAATGGGGAAACAGAGGAAGAAACAGAGGGAGAATGAAATTTTCGTAAGTGTTGTAAATATAGAAGGCAACTTTAGTACCGGTTGGAGCCACCAACCGGTACTAAAGGCCTATTTTGGACAGGCCAAGCGGCGGGAACCGCACCCCCTTTAGTACCGGTTGGTGGCTCCAACCAGTACTAAAGGTCCCCCTTTAGTACCGGTTCGTGCCACGAACCGGTACTAAAGGGGGTGTGCTGGCGCAGGTGCGGTGCGCAAGTTTAGTCCCACCTCGCTAGCCGAGGGGCGACCGCACTGGTTTATATACCCCCGTGCGGTAGCTCTCTCGAGATCCTCTCCAAAGCAGGCCTACTGGGCCTACATGTTCTGTGCTGCCCTATTGGCCTACTGGGCCTTTGCGGGCCTGCATCCTAGCCCAATAATAGGTTGGGTTTCTAGTCGTATGCAGGCCGCTCTGGCCTAGTAGGCGGGCTTTTTTTAGTTTTTTTTGCTTTATTTATTTTTGAGTTGTTTTTTTGTGTATTTAGAGTTTCTTTGTGAATATTTTTGCTTTAGGTACAAAAAATTACAAACTTTCTGTTAGTGCCCGTAGTTTTCAAATTTGAATAGTTTAAATTTTGAATTATTTGAAATTAGTGTGAATCACTAGTCTATGAATAACTTAACTTTAAAAATCAGTAAAGGCATGAAAGAATTTGTTTGCATATAAAATTTCTTCGCGTTTCAAATGCCAAAACACATAATTAACTACCCTAACTATTACAGAGATTCCCTTCTGGGTGTGAAACACAGAAGAAAGTGATGATAGTGAAGTCGATCACATCCCAGATCTTTGGGTGTGAAACTTTTTCTTCACGTGTGTCCCTTTACGCCGTAACCATGGAAAATCTTCATCATTTAACGGGATGCTCGGGTCAGTATTCACTATGAATGGAGCAATTTCATCAAACTTTTCATAATCTTCTGACTTGTCTATCTTGTCATCCACTCCCATGATGTTTCTCTTCCCGGAAAGAACTATGTGCCACTTTGGCTCATCGTACGATGCATTCGCTTCCTTATCTTTTCTTTTTCTTGGCTTGGTAGACATGTCCTTCACATAGAAAACCTGTGCCACATCATTGGCTAGGACGAATGGTTCGTCTGCATACGCAAGATTGTTGAGATCCACTGTTGTCATTCCGTACTGTGGGTCATCCGTTAACCCGCCTCGTGTCATATTGACCCATTTGCACCGAAACAAAGGGACCTTCAAACCACGTCGATAGTCAAGTTCCCATATGTCCTGTATATAACCACAATATGTTTCCTTTCCCGTCTTGGTTTCTGCATCAAAGCGGACACCACTATTTTGGTTGGTGCTCTTCTTATCTTGGGCGATCGTGTAAAATGTATTACCATTTATCTCGTACCCTTTGAAAGTCATTATATTCGAAGATGGTAACTGGGACAGCAAGTACAGGTCGTCTTCAATAGAGGTGTCATGCATGGTACGTGTCTGCAACCAGCTGGCGAAACTCCTGGTTTGTTCACGTGTAATCCAGTCACCAGACCGCTCCAAGGCAGAATTCTGTAGAACTGTGTAGTGTGCTTCAGTGAGAGAATGTCCGTCCATACATATTATTTGTTCCCCTCCTAGCGTGCCTTTTCCATCCAGTCTGCCCTTATGCCGCGATTCAGGAACACCAATCGGCTTAAGGTCAGGAATAAAGTCAATACAAAACTCAATGGCCTCCTCATTTTGACGGCCCTTGGAGATGCTTCCTTCTGGACTAGCACGGTTATGAACATATTTCTTGAAGACTCCCATGAACCTCTCAAAGGGGAACATATTGTGTAGAAATACAGGACCCAAAACGTTAATCTCTTCGCATAGGTGAACTAGGACGTGCGTCATGATGTTGAAGAAGGATGGTGGGAACACCAACTCAAAACTGACAATACATTGCACCAAATCATTCTCTAACCTTGGTATGATTTCTGGATCGATTACCTTCTGAGAGATTGCATTGAGAAATGCACATAGCTTCACAATGGCTAATCGAACGTTTTCCGGTAGAAGCCCCCTCAATGCAACCGGAAGCAGTTGCGTCATAATCACGTGGCAGTCATGAGACTTTAGGTTCTGGAACTTTTTCTCTGCCATGTTTATTATTCCCTTTATATTCGATGAGAAGCCAGACGGTACCTTAATACTGAGCAGGCATTCAAAGAAGATTTCCTTCTCTTCTTTGGTAAGAGCGTAGCTTGCATGACCCTGATGTATGCCGTCTTTTCCATGCATACATTGCTGGTCCTCTCGTGCCTCAGGTGTATCTTTTGTCTTCCCATACATGCCCAAGAAGCCAAGCAGGGTCACACAAAGATTCTTTGTCATGTGCATCACGTCGATTGTGGAGCGAACCTCTAGGTCTTTCCAATAGGGCAGGTCCCAAAATATAGATTTCTTCTTCAACATGGGTGCGCGTCCGTCAGCGTCATTCCGAATAGGTTGTCCACCAGGACCCTTTCCAAAGACCACCTTCAAATCCTTAACCATATCATGTACATCAGCACCAGTACGGTGGCGAGGCTTCATCTGGTGATCTGCCTCACCTTTGAAATGCTTGCCTTTCTTTCTTACGGGATGCCTGCTCGGAAGAAATCGACGATGTCCCAAGTACACATTCTTCTTACAATTAGCCAAATATATACTGTCGGTATCGTCCAAACAGTGTGTGATGTGCGGTATCCCTTGTTTGTCTGTCCTGAAGGTTACTGAGAGCAGGCCAATCATTGATGGTCACGAACAGCAACGCCTTTAGGTCAAATTCTTCCCCCATGTGCTCATCCCACACACGTACACCTGTTCCATTCCACAGTTGTAAGAGTTCTTCAACTAATGGCCTTAGGTACACATCAATGTCGTTGCCGGGTTGCTTAGGGCCTTGGATGAGCACTGGCATCATAATGAACTTCCGCTTCATGCACAACCAAGGAGGAAGGTTATACAAACATAGAGTCACAGGCCAGGTGCTATGGTTGCTGCTATGCTCCCCAAAAGGATTAATGCCATCTGCGCTTAGACCAAACCATACGCTCCTTGTGTCATCTGCAAACTCCTTCCCATACTTTCTTCCGATTTTTCTCCACTATGACCCGTCAGTGGGTACTCTCAACTTTCCGTCTTTCTTACGGTCTTCTCTGTGCCATCGCATCGCCTTGGCATGATGTTTGTTTTGGAACAAACGTTTCAACCGTGGTATTATAGGAGCATACCACATCACCTTGGCAGGAATCTTCTTCCTGGGGCGCTCGCCCTTGACATCACGAGGGTCATCGCGGCTGATCTTATAGCGCAATGCACCACATACCGGGCAAGCGTTCAAATCCTCATACTCATCGCGGTAGAGGATGCAATCATTAGGGAATGCATGTATCTTCTGCACCTCTAACCCTAGAGGGTAGACAGCCTTCTTTGCTTCGTACATACTCTCGGGAAATTCGTTGTCCTTTGGAAGCATATCCTTTATCATTACCAGCAACTTTCCAAATCCCTTGTCAGATACACCATTCTCTGCCTTCCATTGCAGCAATTCCAGTGTGGTGCCCAGCTTTTTCTTGTCACCTACACAATTTGGGTACAACAATGTTTTGTGATCCTCTAACATGCGCTGCAACTTCTTCTTCTCCAAATCACTTGCGTAGTTTCTCTTTGCATCGGCAATGGCCCGACCTAGATCATCAACGGGCTCATCTGATGCCTCTTCTTCAGCTTCTTCCCGCATTGCCGGCTCAGCTTCTTCCCGCATTACCGGCTCAGCTTCTTCCCCCATTGTTGTATCATCGTATTCAGGGAACCCATGGCCAGGATAGTTGTCGTCGTCCTCTTCTTCATTATCTTCCATCATAACCCCTCTTTCTCCGTGCTTGGTCCAAACATTATAGTGGGGCATGAAACCAGACTTAAATAGGTGGACGTGAATGGTTCTTGACGTAGAGTAATTGTGACCATTCTTACAGCCAGCACATGGACAAGGCATAAAACCATCTGCCCGCTTGTTTGCCTCAGCCGCAAGCAGAAAAGTATGCACGCCCTCAACGAACTGGGGAGAGCATCGGTCATCGTACATCCATTGCCGGCTCATCTTCATTACACAACACCGAATAGACCAAATTAATACAAGTTCATACATAAAGTTCATACAACACTTAAATGCAACAAACAAATAACTCTCTAGCTAAAGCATTTAAATGCAACAACAAATGCGATCAAGATCGCAACTAAGGTAACAATGGATCCAACAGCATAATGATACCAAGCCTCACTATCGATGGCATATTTTCTAATCTTTCTAATCTTCAAGCGCATTTTCTCCATCTTGATCTTGTGATCATCGACGACATCGGCAACATGCAACTCCAATTCCATCTTCTCCCCCTCAATTCTTTTCAATTTTTCTTTCAAGTACTCGTTTTCTCTCTCAACTAAATTTAATCTCTCGACAATAGGGTCGGTTGGAATTTCCGGTTCACATACCTCCTAGAAAAAATTTCTATGTCAACTTGATGGGCATAATTTGTCATAAACACGAAAATCAACTAGTTTTAAAAGAGAATATATATACCACATCCGAATCATAACAAGGACGAGGGCCGACGGGACGGATATCAAAACCATGGCACTATATGTATAACAAACAAAGTACGGGTAAGATAATTATACGAGTAACTATATATCCAAATCACACAAACATCAATTTTATATAAAATTTCATGAACAAGAGGCTCACCACAAGGTGGTGCCGGTGACGGGACGGTGTGGGCGATCGACGGTGGTTATGATGGAGATTTAGAAGGCACTAAGTAAACCACACCTACATATGCAAACTAAGTGTTATTTTTGACCTCAAATTGCATATAAATCAAATACTAGCACATATATATATATATATCCTCCCAAATTACTAAACTCACAAATTAATCACTATATAAAGCATTGCAAGAGCTAATCTAGAAATGAGAGATGAAAGGACAAAGTTGCTAACCTTTGTGATCATTTGAATGGATGGGGCCTTCAAATCTTGACAAATTTTGGGCAGAATGTGTGATGAGCTCGAGAGGAAGAGGGGAAGAACAGAGAGAGGAGAGGGAAAGGGGAAGAACAGAGCGAGCTCGGGTGGACGAAGGGTTTATGTAGGACGACCTTTAGTACCAGTTCATGCCAAGAACTGGTACTAAAGGGGCTGGAGGGGCCCCAGTCTGACAACATCCTGCCACCACTCTCATTAGTACCGGTTCGTGGCATGAACCGGTGCTAATGGTTCACCACAAACCGGAACTAATGAAAGCGGCCCAGCTAGCCGTTGGAACCGGCACTAATGTATACATTAGTGCTGGCTCAAATACAAACGGGCACTAATGTGCTTCACGTTTGACCCTTTTTCTACTAGTGACGTCTTGGATGGTGCTCGTCGACGGTCGGGGCAGCTGGAAGCTCGTGGAGGTCTACACCCAGCGATTGATCCCCCTTCCTTCGATTAACACTGCACTGCTTTGGCACTGCGGCCTAGAATACTCAGAATCTTATAGTAGCCAACATGATATCAAGTTTGATTTGCTCAAGGTTGTAATCTGCCAAGTGCCCACAAGATCTACGAATTATAAAGACTTCAGGCTAATTGTGTTCTTCAACCGCGGTCTCGCCTAACTGGCAGGTCACTACGGTAAGTGGATAAATCTGCACGTCCATCGCAGGATCATACATCCTCCATGGTTCTCTGATGCCATTGAACACAAGGGCTTCATTTAGGCTGTCGACTCCTTCTATAGCTGGACGTATTGCTGGCCTACTCCAGTCATCGCTACAAACGGCTATTACAGCAGTATGTTACTTTCCTACGATATCATGATGGCTTGCTTATATTACTGTCAACATTTGCTGAAAAAATATTCATGCTCATAACATGCTATTCTTAAGATTGACTAAACCAAGAGCCCTTTTTTATTTGACACCAACTTGATATGATGTTGTAGGCCGCCTGGTGTCCCTACCCTTCCTAATCCCAGAACCTTTCAAAGAAAAGCGGCATGGCTGTTGCATGTGGTTCCTGGCTCGATCAGATGACGGGGAAAGATTGATGATCATTCGCACGTACCGGACGTGTTGTTTCGCAGAATACAATCACAGTCACTGCAAGGTCTTTGAGGAGGATCCCAGCTTCTTTGGGCCTTCAGGAATTTTTGACTGGAGGCTGGTAAGTAGCCTTGGAACATGCTCTCTATTTGTCGGATTGAATTATCCGATTAACCAGGAGATAACCGACGGCAAGGATCATGATGGCAGTGCGGTTTCGTTCATCAGGCAAAACTGTGTGTACACAGCGTACCATGCGTCTCTGTATGCACCATACCGTGATATGTGCCGCCACGCTCTGCAGCCCAAAGTAGGAGAGAGGGTCGCAAGTATCAGACTTCGACCTACTGGCTGGAGTTTCCCCCGTTAGGCACCCATCTGGTTCAAGCCGTCAGCCAATCTCCACAGCTTAATAAATAGTAACGTCTAACTGAGCCAGTTAGTTAGATGCGTACACTTGGTGTAGTAGGATCTTTATTTAGTTTGATGCATACACTTGTTCTTTTTTGGTAGCCCTTTTGTAATGATGGCTGATGTTTGGTTTGGAAGAGAGAGTTGCGTCTTCACTCTTCTGGCCTGCTTACTGCTTCTGTTGCACCCCCAGCCATGATTGCTGCTGCTGCTGTTTTCAATGTACATTCAGTAGTATATTTTGTCTGTTGGTTGAATAAATGTGTTGTTAGAACGACAAACACAATGTTTTGGAAGACGTTGCACGGTTCGATCCTTTAGTGCCCCGTACCGTACGTAGCGCATACTATCTATCGTATGGAACACTTTTTTTTAAACTTGGAACACATTTTCCACTTGTTGATAACATGCAGCCCACTGATGAAGGCCCAATAGAGAAGCCCATAATTAACTGGAAGGGAGGCTCTCACATGAATCCGGCTTAGGTACATGCTCATGGTCCCCTAAACATAAATAAGTAAATAAATAAATAAATAAAGCTGGGTTGTACACGGGCCAGAAAATGGCCAGCAAATGGCCAGCAATTCTAAAAATGGAAAACGGGCTGCAATAAATTCCATATGAATTAGAAAATGAGTAAAAATTATAAAAATAATAGCAAATGGGTTGTACACGCCACAGATTTCGAGGCTGACTTGTTTACGCAAGGCTTTGTCAGTGAACACACGATTCTAGCAGTAGTTAGGGTTGGATGTCCATCCAACGGCCGATGTGCTTCTTCAATCTCTGATCTGCCTGCTCCAGCCGCCTAAACTAGCGCCGGCGGGACTGCCTACTCCCTCCTCTTGTGGCCCGCTGTGATGCCGCACAGGCTGCCCCAGCCCACCCTACTCCCTCCGCTGGCCTGGCCGCACGCAATCAATTGCCTCCTCATTACGTGAAGAAAAATGATTCCTCCCACTGACATCTGGGGCGCACCGATTGGGAGGCTGACCTGTGGGCCTTCTAAGTTGACGCGTACGCAGGGCTTGTCAACTTAGTCAACAAACGATTCTAGCAGCAGTAACTATTGGATTTGAATCGAAAGGTCCTGCTGCTTCTTCAATCGCTGCTCTTCTTGCACCAGCCGCCCAAACCAGCATCGGGGAGACCGCCTGCTCCTGCCTCCAGTGGCCGGCTATGCTGCCGATGAGGCCTCATCGCCCCCTACTACTCCCACCACTAGCCAGGCCCTGCGGCGACGGCAGCCTCACACCGCAGCCGAACCAGTGAACCCTCGTACTCCTCTCCGCGTGGGCATCTACTGTCGTGTCTTGCCCGGCTCCACGTCGTCCCCTTCCTAAGACTCGCCGTCGTCCACCGCCTTGGTGCTCTCGGCGCGGCGTGGTCAACGACATTCCGTCAGAAGAGTATTGTACGTGGAGAGGATGACAGCTGGGTCCATGGCCTTAGCCCAATGTTTTTGTGATTTGCCAAGTAAGTCGCTTTGTCAGGCCTGTTGGGTTGCAAATCTTTCAAGACGAGGAGAGCTTTCATTCGGCTGGCCGAGAAAATGGCCCATCAGTAATGAGAAATGGGTTGTACGTTTTTAAAACACATCAAACCGGCAATTAGTTTCAAATATCTTTATTTCATTTAGAGATTTGAAATTACATTAATTTTTATGCATGGAGAATTTGTTGGATTTTATATTGATATACATCTATTTTTAAAATTAGGTTGAATGTGAGTCGAAATTTCGGGATTAAAAACAGTTCGGACCGCACCGAAATATGCAAAATTTCGTATAATGTTTTAACCATGGCCACTATATGGGCTGTAATGCTAACAAAAAGAATATGGGCTCCAAAAAAATATTAATAATTAGCAAATGGGCTATAAATTATTAGAAATAATGGCAGATGGGTTGTATGCTGTTTTCCACAGATTCTACTGTATGGCCGTCCAACGGTCGTCGTGCTTCTTCAATCTTTGCTCTTCCTGCTCCAGCCGCTCAAACAGGCGCCGGCGGGACTGCTTGCTCCCTCCTCCCTGTGGCCGGCTCTGCTGCCGCGCAGGCCTCACCACCCCACCGTACTCTCATTGCTTGCCTAGCCATCCCTCTACTCACCCGCACCTGCTGTTATTCTCAGGCGACGGCAGACGAACCAGTAAACCCTCGTACAGTCGTACTCCCCTCCGCGTGGGAAACAACTGTCGACTCTTCCCTGCCTCCATGTCGTTCCCTTAATAGGCCTCACCGTCTTCCACCACCCTGGTGCTCTCGGCGCAGCCTGGTCAACGTGGTCAACGACCGACATGCATCTGAAGTGGACTTTATGTGGAGAGGCCGACAACTGGGTCCACGGTCGCACGCAAGGAAGTGCCTCCTTATTACACGCAAAATAATGATTCCTCCACCTGACATCATGGACCCAACGAAAGGGCCTCTGTATTTCGTGAAAAATACGTTACCGCCGCTGACAGCTCAGACCCACCAGCTATATCTTAACACGCAAGGAAGTGCCTCCTTATTACGCA
This sequence comes from Triticum aestivum, assembly GCF_018294505.1. Lineage (NCBI taxonomy): Eukaryota > Viridiplantae > Streptophyta > Magnoliopsida > Poales > Poaceae > Triticum > Triticum aestivum. The sequence goes on from NC_057812.1 coordinate 197,154,853, forward strand.
CAAAAAAATGAATACACCCCCTATTAGCTGGGAACCAGTATAGTGGCAGGCTGACTTGTGGGCCTACTAAGTTGACCTGGACGGAGGCTTTGTCAACTTAGTCAATATGCACAATTCTAGCTCCAGTGACCGTATGATGTCCATCCAACGGCCATAGTGCTTCTTCAACCTCTGGTCTTCTTGCTCCAGCCGCCCAAACCAGCACTGGTCGTGCCTCGTGCTCCTGCCTCTCGTGGCCGGCTGCGATGCGGCGGAGGCCTCACCACCCCCTACTACTCCCACCGCTAGCCAGGCCATCCCTCTACTCACCCACACCCCCTGTTATTCTGCAGCGACGGCAGCCTCACACAGCAGTGAACCAGTGAACCCTCGTACTCCTCTATGCATGGGCATCCACTGCCGCGTCTTCCCCGGCTCCGCGTCGTCCCCTTCCTAGGCCTCGCCGTCGTCCACCGCCCTGGTGCTCTCGGCGCGGCGTGGTCAACGTGGTCAAGGAACAGCTTCCATCGGACTTGGACTGTACGTGGAGAGGCTGACAGCTGGGTCCATGGCCACAGCAAGGAAGTGCCTCCTTATTACGTGCAAAGTAATTATTCCTCCACCTGATAGCGGGACCCACCAGACGGGCCACCGTATTTCACCCCCCTGACTGCTGGGACCCACCAACTACATCTTCGCACGCGAGGAAGTGCCTGACAGTCGGGACCCACCTGGTCGAAGCGTATGTAGCGTTGTCATTCTGGTCGCGAATGTGTACGTACATATATACCGGTCGATGTAGAGGCGCGCACGTGTCATAGTAGAGGCAGCCAGGGTGCAAGAAAGAAAATACGGCCACGTATGTGTACATACGGGCGGGGTATCGAATGCCTACTAGCGCATACGTACGACCAGGGCTCGAGTACATGGCTGGGTCGGAATGGAGAAACAGCGTCGTCGTCATGTTCATGGGGAGGCAACGGAATGCGTCGTGTTCATGGGGAGGCAACAGAATGCGTCGTGTTCATCGGGAGGGCTTGGACAGAACAGGCAATGGAAACGAGGCTTGGCGTACTGTGGAACGGAGGAAACGGCCTTGTGTTCGACTGGCCACATTCGAAACAGGATCCTGTTCATCGGGAGGGGTCTGGCGTACTGGAAAACGGAGGAAACGGACCTCCTACAGTCGAAACGGGGGTCCTGTTGATCGGGAGGGGTGTGGCGTAGTGCAAAACGGACGCAACGGACTTGTGTTGGAGCGCTACGGTCGAAACGGGGGTCCTGTTCATCGGGAGGGGTGTGGCATGCCGCAAAACGGGACTCCACGGGATACTGTTCATCTCCATCGTCGACCTCCTCCAGCCTCCATGGGCTCCTATTCATCCAACCTCCACCACGCGCTACTCCACCGGCTACTGTTCAAACACCCCTCCACACCATGGGGTCCTGTTCAACCACCCCTCCGCGGGCACCCCTCCATCGTCTATTGTTCATCCAGCCCTCCACACCACGGGGTCCTATTCAACCACCCCTCAACAGTCTACTGTTCATCCATCCCTCCACACCACGTGGTCCTGTTCATCCACCCCTCCACGGGCACCCCTCCACCGTCTACTGTTTATCCAGCCCTCTACCACACCACGGGGTCCTGTTCATCCAGAGACAACGCCACCGCTCACTGTTCATCCAAACCCCCCCGCAACGCTCACTGTTCATCCCATCGATCGGCTTCAGTTAGCAGCAGTAGCAAAGGAATCGCTCGATCGGGTTCAGATAACAGCCATCGATTGAAGAAGGCAAAATATCTTGAAGATAGCGAGACAACACCAAATTCTTGTCTTGATGAAGTGTTCAAGTTACTTGAGATTAGCAGTCAGACAAGCTCACAGAATTCGCTGTATGAATCAGTTCGACTTCTTCAGTCCCATGTTCTAGAAGAAAGGAATTCCGCAACTCAACTTCGACTTGAAGTCCTGTCTCTCACAAATATTGCAGAGAACACCAATGAGAACCTCATTGCTAAACAACTACACCTGGAAGCTATGACCGACATGCTAGGCCGGTCTCACAGCCTTGCTCAGCAGCTTGCGCAGCAGTTCCCGGGCAAGGCTAATCTTCCTTGAACTGTCTTGGAAGTGGTCTCAGTTTAGTATTATTTTATTACGCTGCAATGGTGGCCAGTTTTTGTAATCTGCTTCTTCGTTGTGCTTTATGATCACTGGTGGGGAACTTCGATGCCTAGTGGAAGTAATATACCATAAATACTTTATTACATAGTATAGGTTTACTCTAATTACTATGCCATAATTTCTTTATTGTATAGAGTAGGTTCGTTCTTAATTACTACTAGTTACTGCCATCATTCGCTATTTGAAAAAAATCTGATGTAGTCGACCGGGCTGAAACATTCGCCACTAACGGGCATGGTTTTTAGGTGGCCATAATTGGGCTGTCCTGCATCTTTATTGGCCCGAATGGCCATTGGGGCCTTCACACATTGCACCAGGCCCACAACTTACTCTGGCTTATATTCGGCCCAAATTTTAGTTGGGCCTTCTGTGCACCCAGCGCTTAGAATGGCCCAGGTAGCGTTGGGCCATTAACATGGTGAATATTCTACTGGCATGTTACGGCCCAGAAGAAACCATGGGCCTTTATCATGATGTAATGCATGTTGGGCCTCAATTTTCACTAGTCGTCGATGGGCCTTCAGCAGTCTGAAATGTAGACCAGGCCTTTTTTGGCCCAGTTATATGACAGGCCATTACTAGGCCGAAACATATCTTGGGCCTTAGTTGGCCCACTGATATCATGGGCCTTTAAGTGGCCGAAAGCTTAGTACAGGCATCAACAGGATGAATTATACGACAGGCCTTTAACAGGCCCAAAGTCATGTTGGATTAAACTATTGCCACATCTATCACTGGCCATTAGTGGGCCGGATGTCGCGTCGGACCAGATATGGCCCGTGGGCAGCACGGGCCATTCCCAGGCCGAAAGACACACCAGACTGAAATGGGCCCAGGTCTACATCAAGCCTCTAACAGGCCGAAATTCACAAGGCTGTAATTGGGCCCAAATATTCAGCGAATAATTAATGGGCCAGAGCTGGCTTCGGGCCGTAAATGGGCCTTTATTAAACAGACCGTTATTGGGATGGTCCAATAGTACCTGAGTAAGTACTACGGGCATTTGACCAGGCCGGCCTTTTTAACCTATATGGGCCTCTGTTGGGCCCTGCCACGTGTCGACGTATCATAGGCATGTCTCCTCCAATGGACGGGCGACATCTGGCAAACCGAGGACTAGACATGTGTTTCCTCCGGCCAATGAGAATTTTACACGTGGAAAATCACCATTGGTCCGGGATGTTAACGGGTTATCGGATCCAAAATCGGACCCGATAGCTTAACGACGTTCCGTTACGGTGGCTTCCACGTGTCGGCCACCCTTGACGAAAGCACTTCTATGACGCGCGATTTATCGTCATGGAAATGGACACTTCCATGATGATAATTTTGGTAATGTCATGGAACACTTCTAGGACAGCACATGCGTGACTATCTTGATTCTGTCATAAAATCGTCATGGATGTACATGCATGACAAAAAATGTGACCTACTCTGACAAACACGTATCTTCACGGAAGTGTCTTTTTTGTAGTGAGAGTAGTAGCAGTGCCCATAGCAGCAGCGCTTGCGAGAGCCAGGGCAGCTAGTCATGTCGCAGTAGCAGGAGCTCGAACAATAGCCAGAGTTGCTGCTCGTGCAGCAACAACATGAGCAAGAGTAGACCAGCAGTGCAGGAAAAAGCAAGAGAAGGAGTAACAGCGAGCGCAAGAACCATAACAGACCAGGCAGAGGACTAAGAGCAAGAGCAGAGCAGCAGCGCGAGCGAGAGCCGAAGCAACAACAGCAGGGCCAGCAAGAGCCAGAGCAACAGCAGAAACTCCTACTGATGTGGACGTCGCTGCCGAGGGAACGGCGCCGTGGAGGAAGTGGCTGGAGCCGCCGCTGTAGATGGAGTCGCGCCATGGAGGATCGGGACTGAGAGCCGGCAGCACCGTGAGATCGAATCAGGAAGAATATGCAGCGATTAGTGTAGAACCACTTTGGTGGCGTCGATTAGGCCATAGCTTCATCCGAGGAATCGGTGATGAGGTGTTGCTCTTCCAGGGGTACAAGTGAAAACATCGATGTGGGAATGGAGGTGGCGCGAAAGACGAGACAAATGTCGGGGCAGCTCCTTGGAGGTGGAGGACAGGGTGGCTGAACCGGCAGGATGATGAGATCGACGACAGATCCTTACCGGTGCGGTGACTACTAGGGAAAAGCCTAACAGTAGCGTGGGTTAAATGCTTAGCAGTAGCGCGGGCGGCCACGCTACTAATACGATGCTACAACTAATGCTTATCAGTAGCGCGGTTTGACCCACACTACTGCTATCTAGGGATAGCAGCAGCGTCGGTCTCCGACACGTGCTACTGCTAATAGTTGTAACACCCTTGAACAAAGAGCGCTACTGCTAAGAACTCGATGCTGCTAAAGCCATACCAGGCGCTACTGATATTAGTTTTTGAATATTTTCTGCTCCATATTTTGTGTTCCTGAATTTTGTTTAGAGCTTTATACAATAATCTCTAGCATATCATACACATACAAATGTAATCATATCATATACATACAAATAGTCTCATTAAATCATGTCATCATCATAATGATCATCCAACACAAATTGGTCTCTTGACATCATCTCAAAAATAGCGATACAAATCTCGAATACTTGCAAATATATCGTCATCCATCTAAACAATGATATACGCAACAAGAGCTACCACTATGAGTGAGAGAGGAACTATGTAGTACATGATATAATGCGGAGGTTATGAGTCCACTCTCGCGCTAGCGTGAACCTCATGTAACTAGCTTCTGCTTCGTGTCTGCTTTTGAAGCCTTTATGCCTGGCGCCCGAGACCCCATCCACTTGTGCCTAACACTCAGACCACTCGGCGTGCTCTCCCGGAACCTTCCCTTTGTAGATGGCATAGCACTGCTTCTTCGCCATCAAGAAACTAGGTACCTGTTAGAGATTCATCTTCATCAAGAGAATGTACGATCATATGCAAAAAATATACTAGAGCAATGCGAAAAAGAAAGGGTTAGCAACTAGATGCAACATATAGTATGCAAACTAATTAACTAGAGGTACACAGGTCATCGTACCGAAACTAACAAAGTAGCGTTATGCAAGTTTGACAAGGACCGTGGACATCACAAAGTTTCATCGCTACAGAAAGTATACAAGTTCAACCGACACATATCATCATCATCGGTATTGTAAATCACTAGAAGTTCCATCCTTCCATATCATCGAGGATGGACCCCAGCTTCTTGAACAGTGTGAGGTCCTGATGTTGCATGCCTATGCGAGTTCGAACGTTAGCTCGCGATATAGGGCCGTGGTGGAACATCCCATTCTCATCGAAGAATTCTTTCATGATGATCGTCACAAGGTCCCTCTAGATGCGAAAGAAGTCATCTCTAAGTTTATAATCCGCTTCTCCATGAGATTCTACCCACTTGCGGATATGATCGTTGTTGCTTGTCATGTGACGCTTTTGGTGATTCGTGCTGAACTCAAGCATGAGATGGAGGAGGTAGAATCCATCTTTCTTGCTTGGTTTTGGGACATGGATGCAACAGAAGTTAGTTTTATGCGAGAAACCCAACTTCTTGTTCCTTTGTTTCCTGATCTGCAGGTGGCCACCCCTAATGCTGAAGCCTTGGAGAGCATCATCTAGAATATTCATTATGTGGGCGTAGTCCTTCTTCTCGTAGTTTCTGGTAGGGTCGAAATACACGGCGTGGGAGACTCGCGGGTAAAGAACGATAAGGCTGGCGCACCCATTGGTGCCTGGAAAAAACACCTCAAGTTATTATCCATATGAGCGAGAAGGATCGATTGAAATGAACGAAAGGGTTGTCCGGCACTGACTTACTTTGGTTCATAAGGCAGGAGGACAATTTCCTAGTCCTTATTCTATACCATGAAGTTTTGGAGGTACTCCCTAGCCGTTTCACGCTCAAAGTCGCCGAGACTCAAGAAGGAATCGTGCATGCAGTATGGATCCGCCACACAGATTTGTGAGACTTCTTCTCTCTTCATGATGGAGCTCATATGTAGCGCAAAAGGCGGACGATTGTAAAATCGAGCTGCCTTGTCAGAAACATCTCGAAGATATGGTTAAACCGCAGGAAGAACACCTTCGCAGGCCGTGTTGTCGGCATCCTAGGAACGGGGGTCCCGAGACATGCCTGCCTCTGGCCCACAGCAGGGCTCCACCAGCGGCCCTGGACGGCCCATCTTCATCAGCAAACACTCAAGACCCTCGTGAGGGGCCAAGCCTCGCACGGCGGATGACTCAAGACCTCCTCGGGGGCGGCCTCACCATGCTGACTCACGATGGGTGGAGTGATCAAGGCAGGGGGCACCTCGCGAGGTCCCTGTCATGCAAGCCATGCCGATTAGGCCAGGCGGGCACCAGGCGGGCGCCAGAGCGTGTAGTGTCCTTGTTTCCACTTTGGTGCTAAAGGGACAAACGCATGCGAGGAATCCCGAGGCATCAGGCAAAGGTTTCCATATCGGTGCAACAAGACCAAGACCAGCAGGATGGCAAGATGAAGGTCACCGTGGAGCCTAGGACGGCGTCACCACCAGAGCATTTGGCAGGCGAAGACCACCTTTTGTCAGAATAGCTTGTACTAGTTGTCCCCCTTCAAATTGGCCATTGCGGGATCCCTTCCCGCCTAATATTTGGTAAGAGGACCCGGGCCTCTATATATAGGACTAGCCACCACCGTAGGGAGGCATCTGATCTTGGACCGGATCCATTCCACCAAGGCCACCACACAAGCTCCCCTAGCTCAAGGACACCTCTCCTCGGGAGGATGTTCATTTCTTGTACTTGTTCATCCTCAGCCCAAGAGGCAATCCACCACACTGGAGTAGGGTATTACACCACATCGGTGGCCCGAACCAGTATAAATCCTGTGTCCTTTGTTCTGCAAGTTCGACGTGTTGAGCTTTGAGATTGCGGTGAGGGCGTGAGCTAGAGGGAGGAGAGATCTTCATACGCACCCTAGAGTTCGAACCTCAAGTGTTTTGCCGGAACCCAAAATCCGACATTTCACGCGCCAGGTAGGGGTGCGCTGAAGCTTTCCTTCTGTTGGTCCACGTTCCATCGCTCCACTGCATGCATGTCAGACGCGCGTCGAGCCCGCGCCGAGCGCCGGGCCGCCCTCACCGCCCGTGTCGCTCAAACGGCCCATGTCCGCGGGCCTCCCTGTCGTTCTCCATCTCCTGTTGCCAATGTCGCTACCAGCCCGGCAGCAAAAGAGCAGCAAGCATCATCACTGCACACCTCCGGGCGGCGGGACGGCCACACCACCTCCCCATTGCTGACTCTGGCCGGCTCATCGTCTGAAGCTCGCCACGCACCCACGGACGCGCAGGCTGCGCTGCTCATGGCATGCGAGCTCCTGCGCTACCGCCCGATCGATGTCCTCTACGAGGACTGGTTAGACCGCATCGCCGAGCTCGTTAGTGCCGCTGGGGGCTCTCCTGCACCATCCCTCTCGCTGCCTCGCCCACCTCCAGCCGCGGGCGACGTAGCTCCCGGAGCACCTCCACCGCCTCCACATCAAGGCGGCGCCCTTGCGCTAAGACACGCAGCTTGCGGAGCGCCTCTGCCTCCTCGGCGTCAAGACGGTGTCCTCGACCCAACACGTGCGGTCCCGCGGCATGATCCGCCATGCCGTGTGCCCACGCACGAAGAAGGAAGCTCCCAGGAGGTCCCTCGGCCGCAAGAAAGCACCCCTGCTCTCCTGGCGCCACCACGACAAGACCGCGTGCCGCCTGCGGCTGCGGTTCACAGACATCAAGGGCAGGCTCTGCCTCCGCAAAGGGTCCCTGTGGCCACGGCAGGCTGCCGCGCCTTTACTCCCGAGCTGTGCACCGTCGTTTGGCCAGGCAAGTTCAAGCCGAATCTGCCTCCTCGCTACGATGGCACACCCGACCCCGTGGAGTTCCTGCAGCTCTACGAGCTGGGCATCGATGTCACACCCTAGCTAGTCCATGCATTAGAGTGTGCATCATGTTTACTTTTCATCAGAAACTTGAAATGGGGAAGGCAGAACACCCAGCCCCCTTTTGAAATCAACTAGGGTTTACTAAAAATAATTTCAATGAACCTGAAATGCCCTTCTAAAATGTTCACCCTCTTTGTCTTAGGTTAGAACCTCTGGCAATATTGGTGCGCAATTTTCTAGGTCAACAGAAGGTCATTGAATTAAATCATAAGTATTTGAATTTGGGCATTTAAATGCTATAAAATAATTTAAATGCTCAAATAATTCTGGGAGTAAATGCTTCCTGTTGGAAATAATCTAAACAGAGGCCACATTTATTTTCAGGATTTTTGGAAATGTTCTAGTATTTTAAATAAAGCTAAACAGTTGCAGTTTAATAGAAAATAGAAACTAAATCAAAAAAAAGGAGAAAGAAGCCCACCTGGGCCTTACCTGGCTCGGCTCAGCCTACTGGCTCGGCCAGTCACCCCCTACCTCGCGCCAGGAAGCAGGGGCGCGTGCTCGCCGCGCGCCGGCCATGCGCCGGCCACCTCCTGCTTCTGCCGACGCCGGGAGACGCCTAGAGGACGCAACGCGACCCCCATGTCTCCCTCTCATCCTCTCTCACTCTCCCCCTCGTCTCCCTCATCCTCTCCCGCGATGGCCGAGCGCGTCCCTCGCTGCCGATCGCCGTAGTCGCCGCCAGAGACCTCCCCTCGCCCCTCCGACGAGCCCATCAGCTCCGCCTCGACTCCCTCAACCTCCCCACCGAGCCACGCATCGCCGGAGGCCCTGCATCGCCGCCTTCGCCCTCGTCTTCAACCTCGGGCATCCGAGCCATCTCCGGTCGATTCGCCGCTACCAGGACCTCCCCGATCTCGCTGACCCCCTCTCCGACTCCGCTGTGAGCTCCTCTTCCTCTTACCCTAGCTCCCGTGCTCGTTTGGCCCCTGTAGCCGCTGTTTCCACCGCACCCGAGAGCTCCCCGCCGTCGGCCATGGCGCCGTCGTGGCCAGAGCCACTGTGGCTCGAAGCCAAGCTCGCAGTTGTGCTCAGTGCAGCACCAGGAACCCGTAGCCACCACCAGCTCCTTCTCCCGTGCACCGTAGCCTCGAAACCGTCCTCACCCGACTCCAGCGACCGCCAAGCTCGTCGCCGGCGACGTTTCCGGCCACCCCGAGCCCAACTACCACCACCAAACGCCGCGGCTCGTTCCCAGCTACCTGTAGATGGTCTCCGCCGTTGATTTGGTCGCCTGAGAGTGTTTTCCGAAGCCCTCCGCCGTCTCGGCATCGCCGGCGGCTCAACGCCGACAGGATTAGCCCTGTTGACCAGTGGTTTGACCAGTGACGTGGACTGGGTGGGCCCAGGTTGACTCCTTTGAGTCAATGACAAGTGGGCCCCCCTCTGCTAATTATCCAGATTAGTTTCTAACTAAAATTAGTTAGTTTAATTAGTATAGTCACCGACTAGTGGGCCCTGCCCAATAATTAGGCTAACTAAACGTAGTTAGTGCACTGAGAGGCTGATAGAAGGGGCCCACCAGTCAGGTTTGACCTGGGCTGGCGCCTTTGACCTCCTGAGTTCAGCATGACGCAATGCTGATGCAGTAATGCATTTTCTGAATTTATTTTTATATAGGAAATTCCAGAAAATAGTTCAAACTTCTAAAAATCATAGAAAATCAACCATAGCTCCAAATGCAAAGAATTATATATGAAAAATGATCAGAAAAATTCAATCTATCCATCTGTAATGGTTTCATGCATGACAAAACAAGTTTACCTTGCTGTTTAAGAAGAATAAGGAAATGCACTATTAAGGCCATGTTTAATGAGCTAATATTTGAATCTTTGATTCAAATGAGTTCATTCCTCTCTATTATAACTTGCATTAGGCCAAGACACATTCATATTTCCATGTCATAGCATGCATCATATTGTTGCATATCGTCATGTGTTGATTGTGCTCTAATGTGTTCTTCGTGGTAGGTTCTGCCTCCGAGGATATTCACGAGTATCCAACTGAAGGGCAGTATCCCACTACCACTCCATCAGGCAAGCAACCCATTGATCATTTCGATACAAACCCATGTTCTCGCTTCTGCTCTTGTTTACTGCATTAAGACAACGCGATTCAAACTACTATGTGCTACGGTAGTTGAACCCTTATCCTCTGCATGACCTGTCATTGCCACAGTAACTAGATGAAACCCACTAGCATGTGTAGGAGTTGATTGAGCCATGTATGTGATTCCTACCTTGCTATGCCTGCTATGCTTAGAGTTGTGTCAGGTCTGGTTCACCTGGGTGATGGGCTAGAGTGAAATGCTTATGTCGGTAATGTGAGGGATGTGTTGAACATTGTTTTGGTAAAGGTATCAATGAGAGGCCATGTAGGAGTACATGGTGGGTTGTTTCATTGAGGCCGTCCCTAAGAACTGAGATCTGTATGTGTGATTTAAGATGCAGTTACTACCGTACATTGGGCCCGATACCAATGGACCCTCTCGGCTTCTTAATCACCTTAGTACTCTGTCCAGGAGTTGCAAATAGTTTCTGGTGTTTGTAGGTTATGTGTTGGCGGCCGTGCGTAGCGCTGACCCTAGGGGTGGGCTATGTTGCGTTAGATACACCGTGGTCGGGTATGCCGGGCGCCCGATTGGCGTCTCGGGACCCTGTTCGCATCGTTCGGGGCCGTATGTGGAAACCTCGGCCGGACTCCCTGCGGATGGAACCTGGATAGGCGATAAACCTGGACTAGAGACTTAAGTGTTTAGGTAGGCCGTGGCCAACACCCTCGCTGGGCTTCCGCTTGAAGGTTGCCGAGTACATGTAGTGTAAGCGGTGGTAAGTGGTGAGAGTGTGTATGAAGAAGTACACCCCTGCAGGGTATAAAACTATTCGAATAGCCGCGTCCGCGGTAAAGGACAACTTGGTTGCCTATACAGTTCATAGACAAGTCAATGGATACTAATAAAAGACTCAAGATAAGTGTGAGTACCGAGGATTGCCCTCTCGTAGGATGACGAGGGAGGATCCACGGTGGAGTATTGTGTTGGTGACTCGTGTGCGAAAACTATTTTACTGGTGAAGTTCCATAGGATAGCTTAGCCAAGAGTCAAAGATGGCTTGCTGCATTAACCCCACCACCTTCCTGAGAATAAGCATGTATAGTAGGTTCTGATGTAAGACTTGCTGAGTAACTTTGTACTCATGTTTGCTTAATTATTGTTTCAGACGGCACCACCCACTCCGATGGGTTCTACGTAGACCTTGACATCGACGAGTGACTAGCCACCCAGGTGGTGATCCTGGCCATGGAGGGCCTTATGTAGATAGACAGGCTTCGAGAAGCCTTCTTACTTTCTAGAGTCTGTACTCAGACTAGTTGCTTCCGCATGTGCTTGTATGTTTGTATGACTTGAGTGTCAGGTCATGTGACCCCTATCTGTATGAACATGTTATGTATGGCTCTCTGGAGCCTTTAAATAAAGTACTTGAGTTGTAGAGTTTTGTTGTGATGCCATGTTGTATGTACTCATATCGGGCATATTGTGTGTATGATTGAAATGCTTGGTATGAGTGGGATCCGACAATCTAGTTGTTTATCCTTGGCAGCCTTTCTTATGGGGAAATGTAGTCTAGTGTTCCTCGAGCCATAGTAGTCCGCTACAGCCCGGTTCACCGGAGTCTTGCTAGCCCAGCACTATTGTTCAGGACACTTGACCGGCCGGCATGTGTTTCACTTCGTTCCTATGTCTGTCCCTTCGGGGAAATGTCACGCGGTGATTTCCGGAGTCCTGCCTAGCCTGCTACAGCCCGGGTCCCCCGGAGTCCTATTAGCCCAGTGCTACAGCCCGGAATCACTCGCTGATGACCGACATGCTCGATGTGATTCATGTATGCCTGTCTCCATAGGTCTGTGCCGCTTTGGGTTCACGACTAGCCATGTCGGCCCGGGTTCTCTGTCATATGGATGCTAGCGACACTATCATATACGTGAGCCAAAAGGCGCAAACGGTCCCGGGCCATGGTAAGGCGACACCCGTGGGATACCGTGCGTGAGGCCGCAAAGTGATATGAGGTGTTACCGGCTAGATCGGTGTGACTTGGAATCGGGGTCCTGACAATCGAGGTGGCCAACCGCGACGAAAGGATCATGGTGAATTGATTTCCCATGGCTTTCAAGGATGGCGCTCGCTTGTGACTTATAAACCTACCGAGGGGATCAATCTCCTCCAGGGGTGAGATGCATGACCGCTTCATCGCCAACTTCTAGGGCACTTGTGACCACCCTCCGGCCTCGGGTGACCTGCGCTGCATCAAGCAACAGCCGGGAGTGACCCTGCAGAAGTACATCCTGTGCTTCAACAACATCAAACTCAAGATCCACAAGGTGACGCACGAGGACATCATCTCAGCGTTTTCCGATGGCGTCCGCGATGTCAAGATGAAGGAGGAGCTCTCCATCCACGAGGAGCTATGCACGACTCTGGAGCTGTTCAACCTGGCGACCAAGTTCGCAAGAGCTGAGGAAGGGCGTCTCTCCCTCCTCGAGCTCCCAGCTACCGACCCAGAAGAGAAGAAAGCCAAGGTCAAGGACGTGAAGTGCAAGGCATTAGCTGTAATCACGGCGGATCCGGACATGAAGTGCGGTCGGGACCAACCTGAGTCGTCCAAGAGCAGCCGTCCGTTCTCTGCCTTCCACAACATACACAACCACAACACCAACGATTGTCAAGAGCTCAGGGCCATCCGAGATGGACGCTTCAATCGACACCCCGAGCGCAACACCCAGGGCTATGGCCGAGGAGGAATACAATGTGGAGGATGCTGGGACGACCACGGCCCCCGCCAGGAGTGGCGCGACCGGCCTTGTGAGGACCACTGGCAGGAGCATCCTCGTGAGGGCGCCTGGTGTGACCAGCCTCGCTAGGACCATCCTCAGGGAAGCCTAGGCCTCCCTCCACTACAGCCACCACCAAGAAGGAACAACAACCACCATCAGTACAAGGGGGCTAGGGGCTTCCAGGAGCCACGCGCCATCGCTTGTATCTTGGGAGGTGCTCATGCCCCGGATTCCCAGCGCATCTTCAAGCAGTTTTCTCGCAAGGTGAATACAGCACTCCCCAGGCTCCAGTCCATGAACCCGCTCAGATGGTCCAAGTACGCTAGCACCTTCAGCTCGGCGGACCAGCTCAAATGCGCGCAACCGCCGGCGTCCTCTCGATGCTCTGTTCACCCGTCATCAGCAATGTCGAAGTCACCAAGACTCTCATTGACGGTGGCGCGGGGCTCAGTGTCCTATCTATCAAGACGTTCGATAGCCTTCAAGTACCCTATAATTAGCTGCAGCCTACTAAGCCCTTCTCAGGAGTGACCGCGGCTCCACCACCCTATCACCTTTGGCCAGCGCGACAACTACCACACCGAGCTCATTGATTTTGACGTCGCCCACATCTGTCTGCCATACAACGTCCTCAAGATGCCAGGAAGTGGCGGGATCATCACAGTCCCCTGCGAAGAAAGAGATGCGGTGTGCTCCCTCGAGCGCACCTTCCAAGCGACAGCAATCGAAGACCCTGACAGCGAGGGCATGCAGTACCCTCCTGAAGCCGTCCCCAAGAAGAAGAAGCAGCTACTCCGCACAGGGCCTCAGGGAGGAGGTGTCTCTAGCGGCACCGCCTCAGGATCAGTGCCTGCACTTGGGGCGCCTCCCTCCCTCGCATAGGAAGGCGCGCCTGGCGCCCTCCTCGGGCGAGGCTCGGGGGCTCTCTTCTGTAGGGCCTGAGACCTGGCCCACATCACGAGGAAGGCGCTCGGCCACCACGTGGAGGCTTGCTTCGCGGCATGTTTCCCTCAGGAGGGCATCGGGCGAGGAGCGTCGGGCGCTTAGGAGTTCATCGTCAAGGCCACCCAGGAGCTTCAAGAAGCAAGGGCTTGATATGTCTCCAACGTATCTATAATTTTTTATTGCTCCATGCTATATTATCTACTGTTTTGGACATTATTGGGATTTATTATCCACTTTTATGTTATTTTTGGGACTAACCTATTAACCGGAGGCCCAGCCCAGAATTGTTGTTTTTTGCCTGTTTTAGGGTTTCGAAGAAAAGGAATATCAAACGGAGTCCAAACGGAATGAAATCTTCGGGAACGTGATTTTGTCAACAAAAAAGACCAGAGAGACTTGGACCCTATGTCAAGAAATAAAACAGGAGGCCAAGAGGTAGGGGGCGCGCCTACCCCCACCAGGCGCGCCCTCCACCCTCGTGGCCCCCCTGTTGCTCTACCGACATACTCCTTCCTCCTATATATATCCACGTACCCCCAAACGATCAGAAACGGAGCCAAAACCCTAATTCCACCGCCGTAACTTTTTGTATCCACGAGATCCCATCTTGGGGCCTGTTCCGGAGCTCCGCCGGAGGGGATATCGATCACGGAGGGCTTGTATATCAACACCATAGCCTCTCCGATGAAGTGTGAGTAGTTCACCTCAGACCTACAAGTCCATAGTTAGTGGCTAGATGGCTTCTTCTCTCTTTTTTGGATCTTAATACAATGTTCTCCCCCTCTCTTGTGGACATCTATTCGATGTAATCTTCTTTTTGCGGTGTGTTTGTTGAGACCGATGAATTGTGGGTTTATGATCAAGTCTATCTATGAATAATATTTGAATCTTCTCTGAATTCTTTTATGTATGATTGGTTATCTTTGCAAGTCCCTTCGAATTATCAGTTTGGTTTGTCCTACTAGATTAATCTTTCTTGCAATGGGAGATGTGCTTAGCTTTGGGTTCAATCTTGCGGTGTCCTTTCCAGGTGACAGTAAGGGAAGCAAGGCACGTATTGTATTGTTCCCATCGAGGATAACAAGATGGGGTTTTCTTCATATTACATGAGTCTATCCCTCTACATCATGTCATCTTGCTTAAGGTGTTACTCTGTTTTTAACTTAATACTCTAGATGCATGCTGGATAGCGGTCGATGAGTGGAGTAATAGTAGTAGATGCAGGCAGGAGTCGGTCTACTTGTCTCGGACGTGATGCCTATATACATGATCATACCTAGATATTCTCATAGCTATGCTCAATTCTGTCAGTTGCTCAACAGTAATTTGTTCACCCACCATAGAATACTTATGCGCTCGAGAGAAGCCACTAGTGAAACCTATGGCCCCCGGGTCTATCTTTATCATATTGATCTCCTACTACTTAGTTATTTCCTTTGCTATTTACTTCGCCTTTATTTTACTTTGCATCTTTTATCATAAAAATACCAAAAATATTATCTTATCATATCTACCAGATCTCACTCTCTTAAGTGGCCCTATAGGGATTGACAACCCCTACTTGCGTTGGTTGCGAGGATTTATTTGTTTTGTGCAGGTGCAAGGGACTCGCGCATAGCCTCCTACTGGATTGATACCTTGGTTCTCAAAAACTGAGGGAAATACTTACCCTACTTTGTTGCATCATCCCTTCCTCTTCAGGGAAAACCAACGCAGTGCTCAAGAGGTAGCAAGAAGGATTTCTGGCACCGTTGCCAGGGAGGTCTACGCAAAAGTTAACATACCAAGTACCCATCACATATCCTTATCTCCCACATTACATTATTTGCCATTTGCCTCTCGTTTTCCTCTCTCCCACTTCACCCTTGCCATTTTATTTGTTCTCTATCTCTATCCTCCCTCTCTATTTGCCTCTTTTTGTTCGCTTGCTTTTTGTTTGCTTGTGTGTTAGTTTGCTTGCTTGTCATTATGGCTAGTCCCTTATCTTCTCCGTTGTCTCCCGAGAATGAAATTCTAAATTTTAAGAAAAGGGAGGGTGAAAAATCTAAAAGATGCTTGGTATAGAATTTGCAATGCTCAAAATAAATCTACTAGGAAGCAATCTACTACCATTCTCCTTCGCAATTTTTATGTAGGCATTACTCCTTGGCACCATTATGTTCTTGATACTATTACCGGAGGGAACTTTTTGGGTAGCCATACTTTTGATTCTTATAATGCTATGTTAGATTTATTTGGCTCACCCCCTCTCTTGGTTAATGGAACTATATTAACTTTGGAGCATGTAATGCAAAGGCTTGAGATTATTGAAAATAAGGTTGCTACCGTAGAGTTAATTGAAAATTTGGATAAAAAGATCCACAGCCGAATCTCTCAATATGGATCTAAAGTAGGAGTTACTTTTAAAGATATTAAAGAAAAGGAACCCATAGTTAATGAGAAAATAAATCACGATTCCATTAGGATCGATAAACTTGAGAATATTATTACCAACTTGGGAACTGCTTTTTCTTCCGTAAAGAATACTCCAAGTCCTTCTACGAAAGTTGCCAAGCTTATGTACGTTCCTAAAAATAAGGGTGAATCATCTAGTAAGGAAAATGCGGATCTCAAATCTATAAGTGTTCATCCCAATCTTTTTGCTATCATTAAGGAACCATTTGTTACAAATGAAATTTTCGATCTTGTGCCTAAAAGTTTGATAATTAATAAAAAGAAAGAAATTCCTAAAGATGGTAGATGCCTCATCGAAGAATTTCCTACCAAAGATGGCAATACCTAGATCTATTCTTGCTTGTTATGCCTAGCCAGGGGCGTTAAACAATAGCGCTTGTTGGGAGGCAAACCAATTTTATTTTTATTCCTTGCTTTTTGCTCCTATTTAGTAATAAATAATTTATCTAGCCTCTGTTTTGGTTGTGTCTTTTTGTGTTTAATTAGTGTTTGTGCCAAGTAGAACCGCAGGGAAGACTTGGGGAAGGTCTTGTTGAACTTGCTGTAAAAAAAGAGAAACGTTAGTGCTCACGAGAACTGCTGTCATTTTTATTTGGAGAGTGCTATTTAGTTAATTCTTTTTACAGATGATTAATAAATAAATTCCTCACGTCCAGCTATTTATTTTAAAAATTTTGGGGTTCCAGATCTTGCGCTAGCTACATATTACTACAGACTGTTCGGTTTTTGACAGATTCTGTTTTTCGTGTGTTGTTTGCTTATTTTGATGAATCTATGGCTAGTAAAATAGTTTATAAACCATAGAGATGTTGGAATACAGTAGGTATAACACCAATATAAATAAAGAATGAGTTCATTACAGTACCTTGAAGTGATCTTTTGTTTTCTTTCGCTAACGGAGCTCACGAGATTTTTCTACTCAAAGTTTTGTGTTGTGAAGTTTTCAAGTTTTGGGTAAAGATTTGATGGACTATGGAACAAGGAGTGGCAAGAGCCTAAGCTTGGGGATGCCCATGGAACCCCCAAGATAATTTAAGGACACCTAAAATCCAAAGCTTGGGGATGCCCCGGAAGGCATCCCCTCTTTCGTCTACTTCTATCGGTAACTTTACTTGGAGCTATATTTTTATTCACCACATGATATGTGTTTTGCTTGGAGCATCTTGTATGATTTGAGTCTTTTCTTATTAGTTTACCACAATCATCCTTGCTGTACACACTTTTTAAGAGAGCCATACATGATTTGGAATTTGTTAGAATACTCTATGTGCTTCGCTTATATCTTTTGAGTTATATAATTTTGCTCTAGTACTTCACTTATATCTTTTAGAGCACGGTGGTGGATTTGTTTTATAGAAACTATTGATCTCTCATGCTTCACTTAGAATATTTTGAGAGTCTTAATAGCATGGCAATTTCCTTAAAATCCTAATATGCTAGGTATTCAAAGTTAGTAAAATTTTCTTAAGAGTGTTTTGAATACTAAGAGAAGTTTGATGCTTGATGATTGTTTTAGGATATGGAGGTAATAATATAGAAGTCGTGCTAGTTGAGTAGTTGTGAAATTGATAAATACTTGTGTTGAAGTTTGAAAGTCCTGTAGCATGCACGTATGGTAAACGTTATGCAACAAATTTGAAACATGAGGGCTTATTTGATTGTCTTCCTTATGAGTGGCAGTCGGGGACGAGCGATGGTCTTTTCCTACCAATCTATCCCCCTAGGAGCATGCGCGTAGTACCGAGGTTTTTGATGACTTGTAGATTTTTGAAATAAGTATGTGAGCTCTTTATGACTAATGTTGAGTGCATGGATTATACGCACTCTCACCCTTTGCATTCTTGCTAGCCTCTTCGGTACCGTGCATTGCCCTTTCTCACATTGAGAGTTGGCGCAAACTTCAGCGATGCATCCAAACGCCATGATATGATACGCTCTTTCACACATAAACCTACTTATATCCTCCTCAAAATAGCCACCATACCTACCTATTATGGCATTTCCATAGCCATTCCGAGATATATTGCCATGCAACTTTCCATCATTCCATTCATCATGACACATTCATCATTGTCATATTGCTTAGTTGACATAGTATTTGTGGCAAAGCCATCGTTCATAATTCTTTCATACATGTCACGCTTGGCCCATTGCATATCCCGGTACACCGCTGGAGGCATTCATATAGAGTCATCTTTTGTTCTAGTATCGAGTTGTAATCATTGAGTTGTAAATATATAGAAGTGTGATGATCATCATTTTCTTGAGCATTATCCCAAGTGAGGAATAAATAAAAAAAGAAAGGCCATAAAAAAGAGAAGGCCCAAAAAAATGAGAGAAAAAGAGAGAAGGGACAATGTTACTATCCTTTGCCACACTTGTGCTTCAAACTAGCACCATGATCTTCATGTTAGAGAGTCTCTTGTTTTGTCACTTTCATATACTAGTGGGAATTTTTCATTATAGAACTTGGATTGTATATTCCAACAATGGGCCTCCTCAAGTGCCCTAGGTCTTCGTGAGCAAGCAAGTTGGATGCACACCCACTAGTTTCTTTTGTTGAGCTTTCATACATTTATAGCTCTAGTGCATTCGTTGCATGGCAATCCCTACTCCTTGCATTAACATCAATCGGTGGGCATCTCCATAGCCCATTGATTAGCCTCGTTGTTGTGAGACTTTCTCCTCTTTTGTCTTCTCCACATAACCCCCCTCATTATATTCTATTCCACCCATAGTGCTATGTCCATGGCTCGCGTTCATATATTGCATGAAAGTTTATAGGTTTGAGATTACTAAAGTATGAAACAATTGCTCGGCTTTCCATCGGGGTTGTGCATGATGAGAGCATTCTTGTGTGACGAAGATGAAATATGACTAAACCATATGATTTTGTAGGGATGATCCTTCTTTGGCCATGTTATTTTGAGAAGACATAAATGCTTGGTAAGTATGCTTGAAGTATTATTATTTTTATGTCAATATGAACTTTTGTCCTGAATCTTTCGGATCTGAATATTCATACCACAATTAAGAAGAATTACATTAAAATTATGCCAAGTAGCACACCGCATCAAAAATTCTGTTTTTATCATTTACCTACTCGAGGACGAGCAGGAATTAAGCTTGGGGATGCTTGATACGTCTCCAATGTATCTATAATTTTTGATTGCTCCATGCTATATTATATACTGTTTTGGACATTATTGGGCTTTATTATCCACTTTTATATTATTTTTGGGACTAACCTATTAACCGGAGGCCCAGCCCAGAATTGCTGTTTTTTTGCCTGTTTTCGGGTTTTGAAGAAAAGGAATATCATACGGAGTCCAAACGAAATGAAACCTTCGGGAACGTGATTTTGTCAATGAAAAAGACCAGAGAGACTTGGACCCTACGTAAAGAAACAAAATAGGAGGCCGCGAGGTAGGGGGCGCGCCTACCCCCACCAGGCGCGCCCTCCACCCTCGGGGGCCCCCTGTTGCTCTACCGACATACTCCTTCCTCCTATATACATCCACGTACTCCCAAACGATCAGAAACGGAGCCAAAACACTAATTCCACCGCCGTAACTTTCTGTATCCACGAGATCCAATCTTGGGGCCTGTCCTGGAGCTCTGCCGGAGGGGGTATCGATCACGGAGGGCTTCTATATCAACACCATAGCCTCTCCGATGAAGTGTGAGTAGTTCACCTCAGACCTACGGGTCCATAGTTAGTAGCTAGATGGCTTCTTCTCTCTTTTTTGGATCTTAATACAATGTTCTCCCCCTCTCGTGTGGAGATCTATTCGATGTAATATTCTTTTTGCAGTGTGTTTGTTGAGACCGATGAATTCTGGGTTTATGATCAAGTCTATCTATGAATAATATTTGAATCTTCTCTGAATTCTTTTATGTATGATTGTTTATCTTTGCATGTCTCTTCGAATTATCAGTTTGGTTTGGCCTACTATATTGATCTTTCTTGCAATGGGAGAAGTGCTTAGCTTTGGGTTCAATCTTGCGGTGTCCTTTCCCGGTGACAGTAAGGGCAGCAAGGCACGTATTGTATTGTTGCCATCGAGGCTAACAGGATGGGGTTTTCTTCATATTGCATGAGTATATCCCTCTAAATCATGTCATCTTGCTTAAGGCGTTACTCTGTTTTTAACTTAATCCTCTAGATGCATGCTGGATACCGGTCGATGAGTGGAGTAATAGTAGTAGATGCAGGCAGGAGTCGGTCTACTTGTCTCGGACGTGATGCCTATATACATGATCATACCTAGATATTCTCATAACTATGCTCAATTCTGTCAATTGCTCAACAGTAATTTGTTCACCCACCGTAGAATACTTATGCTCTCGAGAGAAGCCACTAGTGAAACCTATGGCACTGGGTCTATCTTTATCATGTTGATCTCCTAATACTTATTTATTTCCTTTGCTATTTACTTTGCCTTTATTTTACTTTGCATCTTTTATCATAAAAATACCAAAAATATTATCTGATCATATCTATCAGATCTCACTCTCATAAGTGGCCCTATAGGGATTGACAACCCCTATTTGCGTTGGTTGCGAGGATTTATTTGTTTTGTGCAGGTGCAAGGGACTCGTGCGTAGTCTCCTACTGTATTGATACCTTGGTTCTCAAAAACTGAGGGAAATACTTACGCTACTTTGCTGCATCATCCCTTCTTCTTCGGGGAAAACCAACTCAGTGCTGAAGAGGTAGCAGGGCTATGCGCGGCGACCGCCACCCACCTGGTGCAGATCCCCATCCAGGCGAGGGTGGCGAGCTACGTGTCTACATCGACATCCCAGGGATCAACATGGCCGCATCTCAGGAGCGCTTCTGGCCTTCACGCGTTGGGAAGTGCGAGGGTCCACCTCACAGCTATGTTCGCATGCTGTTTGGCCTCTCGAGCGTGGCAGCCACCCTCCAGGGCAACCTATGGAGCATTCCGACAACCCAGGAGGCCAGGCATCACGCGGTCCTGACGGAGATGGAGACGGTCCTCAGGGAACCACCCGAGCCCCAGAGCCTCCCGAGGCTCAGGGTCTTTGCGGGTCATGAGGAGCGGCTTCTTCAGCGCGCACCTTCAGCTACCTCAACACTCCTTCGACAAACGAAACAAGGTGACATTTTCCAAGTTTATTCAGCTGGGAGTGCCCCTCAGGCTGCATTATTCCCAGGTCGCATGGGCCTGTCCCTGCGGCATGTATCCTTTTGCATCCTTAGCTTACTCTACTGGGGGCACCCCTTAGGCTGCATCTCCCGTGGTCGCTCGGGTCCGTCCCGGTGGCATGTATCGTTCTCACATCCATCTAAGCTAGTTGATTCCCATGCATGAGTTACTTGTAGTCATCCCTTGCTTGATTGTCACTCACCGCAGCCGCCCGCGACGCCGATCGGCCCCTTGCTCATCCCGAAATGGGGCTACCCATGCTAGCACGACGCTTGTGCTCGGAACCGTCCCTGCAACGCTGACAAATCTAAGCGGTCGAGCTCTGGCTCGCGGCACGCACGTGCATGTCACCTCACCAGACCCTCAATGCCTTCATCTTCTTGCGGAACGACTAGTGGTAGACCGGCAAGCGTGGTTTCGATTTGTACCCTTCTTCGTGCTAACCTGCAGGGACCTCCAAGGGCGACAACAGGCGGTACCGCGTGCTCCCTCTTTTCCCATGCAATTCGCTTGCACGGGCTCCTGAGCATCGCGACTCAGGAGCTCTTACTGGCTCTCCAGCCCTCACCCCCTAGCCTTGACCATGGCGTCGCGACCTGGCATACCAGCGGCGGCTGAGCTTGCTCGAGGGCCGGGACCCAAGGATGTAGAGCACACGGAAGAGCATGGGAAAGAAGGGGAGACTTGCACAGGCCTAACCTGGCTATGTCATGGCCATTGGCACACGTGTCTGGCACTGCACAAGAAATCTACTCTGGACTGCGAAGATAAGTTTCGCACCCGGGTCTGCCGAGCGCTACGGCATAAGATTCCACCTCTTGCAGCCCTGGTGTGGCGACATCGCCTCCATTTCCAACATTTAGGTAGCTTCTTGCACGCTAAAGGGGACGTCTTGAGCATCGCGCCTCAGGAGCTCTAACTGGACCTCGGGCCGCTCACCTCCTGGCCTTGACCACGACATCGTGACCTGGCATACTAGCGACGGTTGCAGCCTGCCTGGAGACCGGGACCTGTCTGCGTAGAGCACCAAGCTACTGCGAAGTTGGAAAGGGGAGACCAAGCCAAAGCAGGACATGCATTCGTAAATCTTCATAATAAGGACGATATCAACAAAAGGCATTACAGACCCTTTACACGCCCTCCACGGGGTCAATCTTGATTTCTCGCAGGGAACAAAAGAAGGAAGTCCTAGGAGCCCTATCTACACGCACCAACGCCACGGATGCCATCATCAACAATGGGCCACGAGAGGCCGGAACCAACCCATCCAGATCAACGACGATGGCAGGCAGACATCGTCGTTGTACTCCGGGCACGGCGCGAGCTCGGATGCACGTAGCTGTCGTCACTGGTTTACGGAGTCTCATCAAGCTCGGGAGAGTCGCTGGACCACCAGGAGTCACCACTTCTGCTGGAGGAGCTGTTAGCAGGTCCGAGGGCGGGCTGAGCGCCTACCACCGCAACGTCTTGGCGGCCCCCATCAGGACAGCACTCCAAGCGGCGGCCTTCCTCGTCGAAGACCTTGAAGAACAACATGGAGGCGCCATCGTACCTAAAGTGGATGGCGAGGGCGCCCTCCGTGTGGCAGGTACAGGCAACCTCACCCCATCCGCTGGTCATGAAGAACTTGCCAGGGGAGATGATTTCGACCTCCGCCCTCGTTGCTAGAGTGCAGCACCCAGCGTGCTGTAGACACAGCTCCAGCAGCCCCCTCGGCGGCATCTCCTCGGTGAAGAACAGCGGGAACCGGATCCACGTGCTCGGTGGCATCACCGCCCACACCACGAGTTCACGCGAGGAGCCCTCGGCCTGGGTTTGCGGGGCGATAGCGCGAGTCGCCACTGCACGGCTACCGCGGTCATGGTGCGGGGGGCATCGGCCCCTGCTACCTCCATCGGAGCCCTCTTCCTGGACGTACAAAGGCAGTGGATAGCCCGGGGGATGCCATTTGTGCCAAGGCCTCGACACCTCTAACCTCACGGCTACATCGCATTGTCGGGCCAGCCTCTTCTTCGGCGGAAGCGGGCCCGGCTCATCGCGGGGGGCTTTTCCATTTTCTGCGGCTGAGAACCTTCGTATCAGCGCCATAGATGACGCGGCGCAGCAGAAAAGTAAGGAGGAAGAAGAAGAAGCAGTAGGAGTGAAGGAAGAGATGCGTGACGGGGGCTCTGCCCCCCTTCCCATTTATAGCCGGGAGGAGGCCAACCGTCGGCCTCCATGATCTAAGGTAATAATGACCTTTTTTTGCATGCAGCAGGAAACTCGTCAAGTCGGGCAGTTGCCCAGGCAGCATGGGGAAATGTAGACGCCCATGTCCCATCAATCGCCATGCGTCAACCGAGGCCGCAGGATATTGGGGCCCGTGGCACTCCGCATTGGCCCCTTGGCTTCGCCCCGAAGCCAAGTCCGAGCACGCCTTGGGCCCGGGGGCTACTATCGGCGTCCTGGGAACGGGGGTCCCCAGACTTGCCTACCTGCGGCCCATGGCTTGGCTCCACCAGCGGCCCTATATGGCCCATCTTCATCAGCAAACACTCAATACCCTCGTGAGGGGCCAATCCTCGCGAGGTGGACGACACAAGACCTCCTCGGGGGTGGCCTCACCAGGCTGGCTCGTGAGGGGCATAGGGATCAAGGAAGGGGGCACCTCGCGAGGTCCCTGTGATGCAAGCCATGAAGACCAAGGCTAGGCGGGCACTAGCGCATGCAGTGTCCTCGTTTCCTCTTTGGTTCTAAAGGGACAGGCACAGGCGAGGAGTTCCGAGGCATCAGGCAAAGGTTTCCATATCGGTGCAACCAGACCAAGACCAGCAGGAGCAGGACGAAGGTCACTGTGGTGCCCAAGACGGCGTCACCACCAGATCCTTTGGCAGGCGAAGACCACCTTTTGTCGGGATAGCTTGTACTAGCTGTCCACCTAATATTTGGGAAGCAGACCAGACCTCTATATATAGGACTAGCCACCACCGTAGGGAGGCATATGATCTTGGACCGGATCCATTCCACCAAGGCCACCACACAAGCTCCCCTAGCTCAAGGACACCTCTCCTCAAGAGGCTGATCATCCCTTGTACTTGTTCATCCTCAGCCCAAGAGGCAATCCACCACACTGGAGTAGGGTATTACACCACATTGGGGGCCCGGACCAGTATAAACCCTGTGCCCTTTGTTCTGCGAGTTCAACGTGTTGAGGTTTGAGATTGCGGTGAGGGCGTGAGCTAGAGGGAGGAGAGATCTTCATGCGCACCCCAAAGTTCGAACCTCATGGGTTTTGCCGGAACCCGAAATATGACACACTCGACAACACATGGTCATTCAGTCTCCTGAGATCCCCTAATAGTGCCTCCAGCAGTTTCGACGGTAGCATCGGCTTGCCCGTGACATGGAACATGGCCATACCTTTTACGGGTACACACTATTCAAAATCCACCGTCTGTCTGCTATGTGCTCTAGTTTGTTTGTAGGTAGCTGAGCCTATCTTCCCTGGTCTCTTCCTCTCCTTTTTCTTGGGCTGACCTTCCAGCCATTCCTTAACCCCTGCCCTAGTGTTGTCGGGCTAAGCATTGTACGACCCCAGGCTAGTTGAGCCTCTGTTGAGGCGGCATCTTCAGGCATGTCCTGTGAGGATTTCATGAAGAGAGACTTCTTGCAATGCCTGCTAGGACATTCCTCCCCTGGCGGATCATCCATATCCTCATCAGCATGCTGATAGCCCGAGTCGTCATATTGCTGGCTCATCATATCTAAGTCACAGTCATAGGCGCCCGTATTGAGGAAACTCATTGGGTCCTCCTCCTCCATATCATCATCCATTCTTTGTTCTATGCGGGCGATTACATCATCCACTATTGGACCCCCTTCATTACGTCGTCTGCCACTCTCACCCGGCACTACGGGCGCTAGTAATTGCATAAGCAGGGTGGTGGTCTCCATACATGCTTGTTGATGTGTGGTTACTGGTGTGCACTCGGCTGGCCCTAGATGAAGAATATTCTTCGACCATAGCAGCACCCAACCCTTGCAGCTTCCAATCTGTAGTGGGGTCTCATCGTCCTCTCCCCCTGGCCATACGGGAGGAGGCAAATCCTCATGCATCGATTTCATACTCGACAAGGTATCCCTGAAGTGCCCATCATGAGTTGCAAGGGCCTTCGTTATCACCCCCTTTCCCATGTCCACCTTCTAGCCTTTGATCAAGTAGAGTACGGTGAACGGGCTTTCGTCAGCCTGCAAAAACATGTACGCGGTGTAAAACATCTAAAAGGCAACGAAAATGGAATATTCTAGATATATGTTGGTGCGACATGTAATTACCATGAGGGTGTCGAGCTCATCCAAAGACGAAGGCCCACCTAGCGCCAGAGACTAAGGACTGGCTTCTATGAGCAGGTGCGGGTGCGAGTGCGAGAGCAGGCCCGATTGCGTGAGTAGGTGATGGTGCGGTGGTGTTGTTCACAGAGTTGCTCGCGACGAAACTGGGCATGGGGAAATCATGTACCATCTTGTTTGGATTTTCCTTCGTCCAGTTGATGATAGCCGGGATCAAGTTAGTAGCAAAATCATTTCTTCAGGCACTTACAGATGCATCGACTGCCTACTGTAGCAACTCATGTTTCTCCTCGGCTGCTTTCTTCGTGTCCTCAGCTGCTTTTTTTCTCGAACGCAAGCTTCACCTTCTCATTGATGCCCGCCTGACTAAACTTCTTCTTCTTCTTCCTGGCCTCCGGTCCCTCATTGTAAAACACCTTCCACGTGGCGTCGTCTCCGGTGCCGTGCACATGCCCATCTTGCGGCCACTGGCCTAAAGAGAGTCCCTTAAGTTCGTTCAAGGCCCGGTTGAGAGGTGTGTCCCACTTGGGCCTCATCGGCGAAGTAGGGCTTTCGGCTGCAAGCTGGTGTTTCTTCTCCTGCAGAAGGAACGTGAATCGTTTACGAATGTGTAGTCGACTTGATTAGGAGATAAATATAAAGGTGGTAAAAGAATACTTACCAGTATTCTAGTCAATTGCCTCGTGATCTGGTCTGTGTAAAAAACCTTCTTTTCCTTGTCCCACTTGTAGCGGGCCCTGATGAAGTCATGCACCAAGGGGTTGGTGAAC
The DNA here is from genome assembly GCF_018294505.1 of Triticum aestivum. Classification (NCBI taxonomy): domain Eukaryota; kingdom Viridiplantae; phylum Streptophyta; class Magnoliopsida; order Poales; family Poaceae; genus Triticum; species Triticum aestivum. The sequence continues at coordinate 197,181,481 of NC_057812.1, forward strand.
TTTGCAAAGGGGTCTTGGAGACCCACGGCTTCACGTTTTGTGTCCTCCTTATCCCATATGGGCCTTTTCCCAAGGTAGCCACGGCTTCCAAGGAGATGATTCCCAGTGTTCCTTTACTGAAGGCTCTTGAAATTCGTAGCCTTAGCCTTGGTTGCCTCGATAGCGCAAGTGTCACTACAAAAAAAGACACATCCGTGATATTTTGGGCCGAACGAAAAAAATTTCTATCATACTTATGACACTTCTATGACGATAATTGTGACAAAACCCAGTATCATCATAGATGTGGTGGGCTCCTACTTCTATGACAAAAAATCATGACAGAAAATGGGCTTTTCATCCTGGGCGGGCCGTAGACGCAGCTTCATGACATTCTTTGGGCCATCCATGACCGAAAAAACCATGGTAGAAGTGAGGGCGAGGAAAATATCGGGGTGTTCCCGGTTATGGTGGGTGGTCGAGGCCGAGAGATGCGCATTTCTCTCGAACATGCATGTGCATGAGTGTGAGGCATTGGGCTTTAACTAAACCCGAGCGAGGCGTGGGGATCTAACTGAACCCGAGCGATTGCACTGAAGGCTACGCGTTACTGAACACGAGCGATCGATCGATGGCTGTTAACTGAACCTGATCGAGCGATTCCTTCGCTACTGCTGCTAACTGAAGCCGATCGATGCTGAATCTAGATGAATAGTGAGCGTTGCTGGGGGGTTTCGATGAATAGTTCTTGCTAGGGGTGGATGAACAGGACCCCGTGGTGTTGCCTCTGGATGAACAGGACCCCGTTGTGTTGCCTCTGGATGAACAGGACCCCGATCGATCGAGCCGGTTGGGGCTGGATGAACAGGACCCCGTGGAGGGCTGGATGAACAGGACGAACCTGTGGAGGGCTGGATGAATAGTAGACGGTGGAGGGCTAGATGAATAGTAGCCTATGGAGGGGTGGTTGAATAGGAGCCCGTGGAGAGGGCTGGTTGAACAGTAGCCGGTGGAGTAGCACGCAGTGGAGTCTGGATGAACAGGAGCCCATGGATGAACAGTCGCAGGTGGAGGCTGGAGGAGGTCAACGGTGGATGAACAGTAGCCCGTGGAGGCTGGAGGGGGTCGACGATGGAGATGAACAATATCCCGTGGAGTCCCATTTTACGGTACCCACACCCCTCCTGATGAATAGGACCCCCGTTTCGACTGTAGCGCTCCAACAGAAGTCTGTTTCCTTCGTTTTGCGGTACGCCACACCCCTCCCAATCAACAGGACCCCGTTTCAACCGTAGGAGGTCCATTTCCTCTGTTTTGCGGTATGCCATACCCCTCCCGATGAACAGAATCCTGCTTCGAACGTGGCCAGTCGAACACAAGGCCGTTTCTCGCGTTGTGCGGTACGCCAGGACTCGTTTCCATCGGTTGTTCCGTCCAAGTCGGTTAACTCCCATGCGTTCCATTGCCACCCGATGAACACGAGCATTCCGTTGCGTCTCCATGAACATGACGACGACCAGTTTCTCTGTTCCGACCCAACCATGTACACGAGCATGGCCGTACGTATGCATGAGTAGGAGTTCGAGACCCCACCCGTATGTATGTACGTGGCCATATTTACTTTCTTGCACACTGGCTGTTGTACGTACATGTACATGCTACGTGCGTGCCTCTACTACTACACGTGCGCGCCTCTACATCGACCAGTATGTACCTACACGTTCGCAACCAGAATGACAACGCTACGTACACTTCGACCAGGTGGGTCCTGACAGTCAGGCACTTCCTTACGTGCGAAGATGTAGCTGGTGGATCCCAACATTCAGGGGGGCGAATCATTTTTTTGCCCGCACACACTTCCTTGCGTGCGAAGATGTAGCTGGTAGGTCCCAGGAATCAGGGGGGAAACTTTTTTTCGTGAAATACGGTTGCCCGTCTGGTGGATCCCTACTGTCAGGTGGAGGAATCATTATTTTCTGCATAGTAAGGAGGCACTTCCTTGCTACGGCCGTGGACCCAACTGTCAGCCTCTCCATGTACAGTCCACGTCCGATGGAAGCCGTTCCTTGACCACGTTGACCACGCCATGCTAAGAGCACTAGGGCGGTGGACGACGGAGAGGCCTAGGAAGGGGACGCCGCGGAGCCGGGGAAGACGCGGCAGTGGATGCCCACGCGTAGAGGAGTATGAGGGTTCACTGTACGTTCAAATACGATCATGGTGACTGTCATCTATGGAAGATAGCAATTTGTCGAGTTCCCAACTGCTCTTGAAATTACAAGAACTATGAAGTTGTTGCTATCTTTGACAAGGTTGTTTCCGTCCTTCGTGGTTCGAATGGATGGATATTGCTCAAAAATCAGTTTCTATACACGGATGTGTGCTGTGATGCAATTCAATACGAGGGTCTTGTGTTTGCTGCCATCACTCGTGGCACTATTTTTGCATGGGATCCTCATAGTTTCGGTACGTTTGTCTTCAATCGTAATTATAATTGTTTCATCCACATGCATGCGAGTTATCAAGTTTCCCTTCTCTACAAATTAACCTTCTTCTTATGTTTCCAAGGTCCTGTGAACATTCCACCACCTATACTTGAAAAAAATTATAACCAAGGGGGAGATGACGGTGGTGATGATCACGAGCATGAGGATGAGCAGGGCCCATATGCTCACTGGCGGCTGGCAACTAATTTCGATGGATCACCCCTTCTTGTCGGTGTACAAAAAGAGGGGTACACTTTTTGTAACCCTATAACTGTGCACGGGCAGTCTGAGCCACGGGCACCACCACACTGAGCAAGGCAAGGGAGGTGAGCCAAGGTAAGGCCGAAGCTCAGGAGAAGCAGAATGACACCAAGACCAAGACCACAAAGAGCAAAGGGGACGAAGCGGACCTCCCCCCCCCCCCGGCAAGATCCTTGCTAGGAGGCGGTTTTAGCAAACCCGGCAAGACCCTTGCCGTGGCAGCTCGCCCCATACCTACGGAGTGAGTCACCCTTGAGTCCACTGCCCCCATGGGGCAAGGATTCAAGAGACATCCCCGTGGTGGCTTGCAGATCTTTGTGAAGACATTCAAGATCAGATACACCCTTTAGAAGATGATGATCCCTGGCGGGATCCCAACCAAGGAGGACTACAAGGCCCCCGGCAAGAGCCTTGCCGGGGATGACAGCACGCGCCATGGCAAGACCCTTGACGGGGCCCCGGCAAGGCCCTTGCCAAGAACACCCGTAGGGCCACCATCAGGCCCACGCCAGTCAAACCTCCACCGCCGTTCACATGCAGCTGCCGACCCAACCAGCTGGGCAGGCACCTGCGTGGCGGCATGCAGATCTTCGTGGAGACCCACCACTGCGCCACCTCAGCTGCCTGCCTGCCTACGTGGCACCGCGGGCGCCGCTGGCCAGGGTGCGTGTCGACGTGAGAGGGAGCGGCGACGGACGAGACAGGGCTCTCCCCCGTCCCCGATAACGCAAGGACACCTAGGCAAGACGCATTAAATGTGCCTTGTCATGTAATGCGAGGGATAACCTCACATCATTGTACCCTTTTTTCCACCTCCTGTGTGCCACTATGGCAACCCCTTTCCTATAAAAGGAGGCCCGAGGCGACTAGGAGGAGGATTCGGCTTTTTGGAGCTCCTCACGCCCCATAGCTAGCTCAAGAACACAGATATACAATCCACCAAAGCAGGAGTAGGGTTTTACGCATCCCCGCGGCCCGAACATGGATAAACGAACCGTATGCTATCTATTTGATCCGCTCTTCTCACGACCCCGCGCCCCGCAACCGTAGTAGGGATTCTTGTGATCCCATAGGTGTCGTTCCCATCGACATCTTTGGCGCGCCAGGTAGGGGGCGCAGTTGTGAGAATCGGCTTTAGCAGCTAGTTCGACGCTTCTTCATCGTCATGGCGCCCAAGAAGAAGACGACGGTGGCGGTTGGCCCGTCGGAAGCCGGACATCCCGTCCCGACGCGGGCGAGCAGCGGACCGGTCACAGAAAGGACCCGGGGCGCCGTTCACGAACACCAACACCGTCCCAGCAGCCGGAGTTTGGGAGGCGGCGATGTTCGTGCGCCTGGTAACGGGCCGCACGCCGCCAAATCCAAAGACGGAGCTAGGCCCTCCGCGGGTGGCGCGGGGCCTTCCAAGGTCGCTACCACCCCGCCCGAAGGCAATGCGAGGGCCTCCAAGACTCCCACGCCGGCGCCGGCGGCGCGCTCCTCTCAAGCGGCACGCGACGAACGGCGTAATCATGCCGAAGACCCCGGGCGTCGCCGCGGGAAGAGCCCCGAGCACCACTCCCAGGAGGTAGAAGACCTCCCTTCTCGCTGAGGCGCTGGTGAAGACGGCATGCGACCACGGGGTCGTGATAGAGCTCCTTCTAACATGGTCAGAAGTCGAAGCGCATCGCGATCCATGCAGGTTTCGCTGCCACCAACGCCAGCAGAAGCCCTGGCGCGCGTGCAGTTGCTCCTCGATTTTCCTCCCACTACGGGGAAACTCGACGAATGGAGAGCCACTATCCGAAGCCTTCTTGCGGTGGCCAACAAAGACGAACATAGTCCGGTGGAGCCCCCGGGTCGACGCTCCGACGGAGTCCCACACACCAGTGGCAGGAAAGTCGGCGGCACCGCGACCATGGCGCACTCGCCTCCTCCTTGCCCGGTACCGTGGACGCCAGCCCGTCGCGACGTTACGGGCGACGAAATCTCCATAGCGTCGTCTGACCCGCGAACCCACTCTGACCAGCGCCAAGTCCTTCGGGAATGAGAACATGAAGACGCTCGAACCACTATCGAGCACCGGCGCGGAGCGCGCCACCAGTCAGACAGGCGTGCAGGGCCTGCTATCACTAGTAGAAAAAGGGTCAAACGTGAAGCACATTAGTGCCAGTTTGTATTTGAGCCGGTACTAATGGTACCATTAGTGCCGGTTCGAACGGATTTGCATTAATGCCGGTTCGTGTTGAACCTACCGGTTCGTGGCACGAACCGGTACTAAAGGGGTGGTGGTAGGCTGGTGTCAGGCCGGGGCCCCACGATCACCTTTAGTACCGGTTCGTCGCACGAACCGGTACTAAAGGTCTAACCTTTAGTACTGGTTCGTGCCATGAACCGGTACTAAAGGGGTCTGACCTATAGTACCGGTTCGAGACACAAACCGGCACTATAGGGCAACTTTCAAACTTGAAAAAATCATAACTAAATCATCCTAATTCAGAAAAATACATATAATATATCAAAATTTGCAGAACAAAAAGATTGATCCGCGTTTTCCGTTTTCCGTTTTCATATAATGTAATATATCAAAATACATATAATATATCAAAAATCATACCAGTTTTCCGTTTCGACAATTTTTTAAAATCACAAAATTCCAAAGGGAAAATAGAGTTTTGGGGCGTTTTAGACGTTTTTTGGACGTTTTTAGCGTTTAGTGCTAGGGTTTAGATTTCAGCGTTTAGGGTTAGGTTTTATGGTCTAAACCCTTTGTTTTTACTGTTTAGCATAGAGTTTCCGACGTTTTAAGTCCCGGGTTTAGGGTTTGGGACAATTTTTGAAATGACAAATTGTAAAAGGAAAAAAAGATATGCTCTAATTTATGTTTTTTTGAATTTTGGTTAAATCTTGTCAAACCGGTCCAAACAACTGATTCAAGAAATATAGAGTGTTACTAAATAATTACGCAATAATATTAGTGTTACTAAATAAGTATCTCAGTTGTTTTGAATTTTGTTCAAATCTGGTCAAACTATGGTCAAACTGTGGTCAAACTATGGTCAAACTACTTATTCAAGAAATATTAGTGTTACTACATAATTATTCAAGAATATTAGTGTTACTAAATAATTATTTCAATTTTTTGAATTTTGGTCAAATCTGGTCAAACTATGGTCAAACTGTGGTCAAACTATGGTCAAACTTATTCAAGATATATTAGCGTTACTAAATAATTACTGTTTTTTTAGAATAATAGTTTCAAACTCAAACGGTGAAATGTGTGACTTCATGCTCAAGCTAAACTCCTGAGGCTTAATAGGATTGACATCTTACTATTGTCAAAAAAACAACAAGTGCAGACTCGGAAACGAAGGAGAATAGAACCTGAAAGTTAAGCGTGCTCGGGCTGGAGTAGTGAGAGGGATGGGTGACCAAAATTTTCAAAAAAAAATTCAAAAAAAACCTTTAGTACCGGTTGGTAACACCAACCGGTACTAAAGGTCCCCCGTACCAGGGCGCGAGCTCACGCCACATGGTGGCACTTTAGCGCCGGTTCGTGTTGAACCGGTACTAAAGGGGGGGGCCTTTAGTGCCGAAACTTTAGTGCCGGTTCCATAACCGGCACTAAAGGCCCTTACAAACCGGTACTAATGGTCCGTTTTCTACTAGTGTATGATCCACCCGGCACCGGAGAGCCCTGGAGGCCTACCTTACGAGGTAGGCTGTCCGGCTTTTACCCGTGAGTTGCGGCAGTTCCAGTGGCCAACTCACCGCACCTTCAAACCTGACGTGGGCGAAAAGTACAGCGGAAAGACACATCCGTCCGAGTTCCTCAGCATCTACACCGTTGCGATGCAAGCTGCCGGGGCCCGCGACGATAAGATGCTTGCGAATTACTTTCCATTGGCTCTTAAACCCAACGCCATGTCATGGTTGATGCACTTGCCGGTAGACTCTATTTCCTCCTGGTCGGATTTGTGCCATGAGTTTGTGGGCGCCTTTACCAGAGGCCACCAAGCCCATGGCCAAGCGAGCGACCTGCACGTCATTCCTCAGAAGGGAGGCGAGAGTCTCCGCAAGTATATACAGAGGTTCAGCAGGATACAATACAATATCCCTGATGTTCACCCTGCCGCCATCATCAGCACATTCCATCAGAACGTGCATAACCGCAAGATGCGTGAAGAGCTGGCAATGAACAAGGTGAAAGATGTAGCAGAACTCTATGTTCTTGCTGACAGATGTGCCCGGGCTGAAGAGGGAAGGAAGTACCCCGGCGAAGACGCCGGCATGGAAACCGACTCCTCAGATGAAGATACTGCCGCCCCGGCGAAGAAGGGTCGGCAGCGCAACAGGAAGCGCAAAGGTAAAGTCGTGCTTGTCGTCGAGGGATCTGGTGACACCGGCTCCACCAAGAAAACCAAGGCAGATGACCCCGGCAAGGAAATTGCCGGATGTGTCGCCTGCTGGGCCTTGGCGGTTGCCGAGAAGCCAGGAAACTCTGACAAGCGATACTGCAAGATCCATCGCACCAAAGGCCATGCTCTCCAAGACTGCCGATAGGTTGAGCTCCTCGCTGAGAAGTAGAGGGCTGAATATGAGAGGCGGGACAAGGAGAAGGGCCAAGACGGTTCTGAGGGGTCCGGCAAGAAGCGTGACGGCCAGGCGGGCCGTCGCGGCAAGGATAAACAATAGGAGAGGCCCGCCCGGGGCCGCAACAAAAAGCCAGAAGACAACGATCACGAAGAGGACGACGAATCCGGTGACCAAGAGTTTTAGAAAGCTACACAGGCCATGTGCGTCGACGGCGGCGCCTCGCTGCATACTTTTCACCGCCAGCTTAAACAGTGGGCGCGAGAGATTACAGCGGCAGAGCCGTCGTTTGATGCCCAAAGGCCGCTGAAGTGGTCCAGCACACTTATCATTTTTGACACTGAGGATCACCTTGATCGCACTACTGCGATCAGGTGCTTGCCATTGTTCGTTTCACCAACAATACGCAACCTCAAGGTGACAAAGATGCTAGTCGATGGCGGGGCCATTCTGAACTTGATCTTGCCTGTCGTGATCGAGAAACTGCAGATTCCTAATGGAGACCTCGAAGAGTCGGGCACGTTTCAGGGGGTCAACCCAGGAAGAAGCCATCCTAAGGGAAAGGTCACGCTGCCCGTGACTTTTGGAAGCAATCTAAACTACAAGACAGAGAGGATCGTGTTTGATGTTGCCAAGATCCCCTTGCCTTACAACGGGATCCTTGGCCGCCCAGCGCTGGCCAAGTTCATGGCGGCGTCACACTATGCCTACAACACCCTGAAGATGCCAGGACCTGTGATGACCATCACCATCCCCTCCGATAAGAAAGATGCGATGATTTGCGCTGACCAACTATACCAGCAAGCAGTTGCAGCAGCTGCCGCCACTAGGGCACTTGCTCCTGCCGCTGGGGCCCTAGGAGGGAAGAAGAAGAAGACCAGTGAGACCTCGGACACCCACTCCGGCAAGCGCACCTCTTCGGAGTGTAGTGCTCCCGTCGAGGACGTGCCAGAGAGCTCCACCGGCGGAAACAAGAAGCCCAGGGCCATACCGCCGGGAACCAAGAAGGTTTCTATCAATGAGGACCGCACGGGAGGGGCTTTCACCATAAGTTCCACCCTTGATGACAAATAGGAAGACGTGCTCGTCCCCTTCCTGCGAGCGAATGTCGATGTGTTTGCATGGCAACCTTCCGACATCCCTGACATTCCCAGGGAGGTGATTGAGCACCACCTTGCTGTCTGTCCTCATGCGTGGCCCGTCAAGCAGAAGGTCAGAAAGCAAGCTTTGGAATGACAAGAGTTCATCACAGAGGAGATCCAGAAACTGGAAGCAGCGGGTTTGGTAAGAGGTGTGCTCCATCCAATGTGGTTGGTCAATCCGGTCGTAGTGCGCAAGGCTAATGGGAAGTGGAGGCTGTGTATTGATTACACAGATATCAATAAGGCTTGTCCTAAGGACCCCTTCCCGTTGCCGCGCATCGACCAGATTGTTGACTCCACAGCTGGGTGTGATCTGTTGTCATTCCTCTATGCCTACTCCGGTTACCACCAGATCTTCATGACAAGAGAAGACGAAGAGAAAACAGCATTCATCACCCCATGTGGTACGTATTGTTTCATGCGGATGCCTTTCGGGCTGAAGAGTGCTGGTTCGACGTTTGCAAGGGCGGTCCAGATTGGTTTTGAACCCTAGCTCCATAGAAATATGGAAGCTTATATGGATGACGTAGTGGTCAAAACCAAGGACAGGGCAACCCTCATACCGGATTTGCAAGAAACATTTGCAAACCTGCGCAAGATCAACCTCAAGCTGAACCCTGAGAAGTGCGTCTTTGGCATCCCGTCTGGCAAGCTTCTCGGGTTCTTTGTATCACAGCGTGGGATAGAGGCCAATCCGGATAAGATCAAAGCTATAGAACAGATTGAAGCACCCAAGCGAATCAAGGATGTGCGTCGGCTTGCTGGTTGCGTCGCCGCCATGGGCAGATTCATTTCCAAGTCTGCCGAGCGCGCCCTTCCCTTTTTCATGATCCTGAAAAAGGCGGGCCCGATAGAGTGGACGCCAGAAGCCGAAGCAGCATTGCAAGATTTGAAGAAGTATCTCTCCACCGTGCCAACACTAGTTGCGCCTAGACCATAGGAGCCGTTGCTGCTATACCTGGCGGCAACGAACCAGGTGGTCAGCGCCGCACTAGTGGCGCAGAGAGAGGTTGACGACGAGGTAATGGCAGCGATAGAGCCCGACACCACCAATGCAGAGACGACACAGCCAGTTGAAGTGCCATCGAAGAAGAAAATGATGCAGCACCCGGTATACTTTGTTAGTTCCCTCCTGTAGGGAGCTAGATCAAGGTACTCCGGCGTGCAGAAACTGCTCTTCAGCCTTCTTATGGCCTCGAGGAAGCTGCGTCACTACTTCCAGGCACACGAGATCACTGTCGTCACTCGCCTCCCTCTGCAACGGATATTGCACAATCTAGATGCAACGGGAAGAATTGTGGAATGGGCATTGGAGCAGTCCAGCTTTGGCCTCAAATTTGAAAGTACTTCGACGATTCAGAGTCGAGTCCTGGTGGAGTTCATTGCAGAGTGGACCACAACGCCTGACGAAGGAGCCCAAGAGACTGCTCTCCCTGGCAAGGAGGCAAGTTGCAGTTGGATCATGTACTTTGATGGAGCTTTCTCCTTACATGGCGTCAGGGCTGGCGTACTGCTTGTCGCGCCCACCGGAGAGCACCTCAAGTACGTGATCCAGATGCACTTCCCCAGGGAGATGTCAACAAACAATACGGCAGAGTATGAAGGGCTGGTTGCCGGTCTTAGGATCGCGGCGGACCTCGGAATCAAGAAGCTCATCATCAGGGACGACTCATAGCTCATCGTCAAGCAAGTTAACAAGGACTACCAGAGCCCATTGATGAAGGCCTGCGTCAATGAAGTGAGAAAGCTGGAAGAGCATTTCGATAGTATACAGGCTGAATACGTTCCCCGAGCGGAGAACGATATCGCTGATTACCTGTCAAAACGCGCTGCCCTCAAGCTACCTATGGAACCAGGTACCTTTGTGCTCCAGCTAACTCAGCCATCCGTTGATCCATCAACAGAGCAGAACAAGAGGAGGAAATCAGGACCCGGCAAGTACTTTCCCGCCGAGCTCCCTGGAGCCGCCGGCAAGGATGTTGCCGGGGACACTGAGCCCGCCACGGGACGGCTAGCTCCGGCGGAGCGTCAAGCTCTTGCCGTCGAGACAGCCGCCCCTATAGCGGAGGAAATGCCTTTAGTCCTCACCGTCGAGCGTCAGGCTCCAGCGTGGGCATAGCATACCGTCCGATTCCTCCAAACAAGGGAACTTCCTGAAGAGCAGGAAGAAGCAGAAAAAGTAGTCCGTCGCTCTACCATGTACCAATTCGTCGATGACGTCCTGTACAGAAAGAGGCCGAACGGTGTGAAATTGAAGTGTATCCCTCGGGAGGAAGGACTAGAGCTGTTGGCAGAGATACACGGAGGCATATGTGGATCCCACATCGGGTCAAGGGCCCTTGCCGGCAAGGCAATTCGGCAAGGCTTCTTCTGGCCCACCGCCCTCCAGGATGCGACTACACTAGTAACCAGGTGTGAAGCGTGTCAGTTCAATTCAAAGAAGCTTCATCAGCCAGCTCAACCCCTTCAAACCATTCCTCTCTCCTGGCCCTTCTCGGTCTGGGGGCTCGACATACTGGGCCCTTTCCCCCGTGTTGTCGGGGGCTTTGAGTACTTGTACGTTGCAATCGACAAGTTCACAAAGTGGCCGGAGGTGGGGGCAGTGAGGAAGGTCACAGCTCAGTCAGCCGTCAAGTTCTTCAAGGGACTAGTGTGTCGTTTTGGTGTACCCAACAGGGTCATCACCAACAACGGCACACAGTTCATAAGCCGCACCTTCATGCAACATATCCAAGACCTCGGCAGCAAAGTCTGTTTCGCTTCCGTTGCTCACCCACGAAGCAATGGTCAAGCTGAGAGGGCAAACACTGAAGTACTGCGAGGCTTAAGGACCAAGACCTTTGACAGGCTGCACAAGAGTGGAAGGCGCTGGATAGATGAGCTGCCGACGGTTCTTTGGTCGATGAGGACGACGCCAAATCGAGCCACCGGCCAGACACCCTTTGCCCTGGTATACGGGGCAGAAGCAGTTCTCCCAACTGAACTCATATATGGTTCACCTCGAGTGCTCGCTTATGATGAGCTTGAGCAAGAGCAACTGCGGCAAGATGACGCAATGCTCCTTGAGGAAGATCGTCTTCGGGCGGCTGTGACAGTAGCACGCTACCAGCAAGCCTTGCGCCGCTACCATAGCCGCAAGGTTCATGCTCGAAGCCTTGAGGAAGGCGACCTTGTTCTTCGGCGCGTTCAATCGGCCAAGAATTCCGACAAGTTGACGCCAAAGTGGGAAGGCCCTTATCGGGTAATACGAGTCACCAGGCCTGGCGCAGTCCACCTGAAGACCGAAGATGCCATTCCGGTGAGTAACTCATGGAACATTGAGCATCTTCGCAAGTTTTACCCGTGAGGCGCGGCTTGCCAGGCCCCCCGGCAAGCCACCTTTTGTACAAGCATTGCCGATGATGCATGTAACCCTTTGTACAAAGCCAGGTGCAGACCTTGAGCACAAATAAATGAAGCGCTGGCGCCCTAAGTTATAGCATGCATGCTAGGTCGAGTCTCGTCCTTGGTTAGGGTTGATAGTGCTTAGCGGTGACTAACCCCTAGCTTAGAGGTCGAGTGTGCGTCTCTTTGTCGTTCTTTCGTCTTCTTTGGTTCGCAGGATTCACAGGTATCCCTGTCGGATCACTTGAGGACGAAAAAGAGAAGAGGGACAGACCAGCATCTAGACCCCGGCAAGCCAGTATTGCCGGGGGCTGCAAGAGCAAAGATTCACCCACGGCAAACCTGAGTTGCCAGGGGCTACAGCTTCAGATAAGTTCTTCATCCCTTATCATGCATTCCCTTATGGACTGAGGTATGTGAAACCTTGTTTTTTTCCTAAAAACTATCGTGCTCCCCTAACTCTAGGCCTTAGGGCTCGTTCCTGGGGCCAGGTTTGGTAGTAGTCGCGGCAGCGAGAGGATGAAACAAGGAGCCTGAACCCACCTCATCCCTGCCTCCGCCAAAGGTGTGAGAAAGGTCGAGCGAAGTGGGGAGACGGCAAGGCCTGTTGCCAGGCAAGGAAATGTTTATCTTAAGGATATCAAGGATTTACTCCTTGTCGTGGGTTCTACCCACAAACAAATGACCCGGCAAGCATCCCTTTTTCATTAAAAACATTCCACTCAGGCACAGTCCATAGGGAATGAAAAACATGAATGATGGGATTACAAGTTTTAAATTCAGCTAAGGCCCGAAGGCTTACAAACTAAAAAGAGATAAGGTGCCCATAATCTCTTTCTTGTCCCTCTCCTCAGGAGGCAGGTCAAGGAGGCGAAAAGGGTAAAGGGGGCACCTAGGCGAGCTACGGGTGGCAGAAGACACCAAGAGAACATCTCGGTGGCCGTCCAAAGGCTGGATGGTGATGGCGGCGGCGGAAGCAGAGCTCGAAGATGAGGCGGCAGGACGTCAGCACGCGTCGAAGGCGCCGGTGCCCGTGTACTCCGACTTGACGGCCTTGCCGCCCGCCCTCTTCCTCTTCCGCAGCCTCCCAATGCCAGCCGCCCAGGGAGACGACCCCGAGAAGTTCAGGGAGCCGGCGACGCGGATGATGGGGTCGCCGGTGCCACACGGAGCGGCGCCCGACACCTAATTGGACCCGTCATCCTGCTGCCTACTACCCTCATCGTCGTTGCCGCTGTCCTCCTCGTCATTCCTGCCCGAGGAGGAGTCTTCACTATCAGAAGAGCTCTCCACGCAGCAGCTTGCATGGGTCCCGGAGCACCCGAAGACCTTGACGGAGAGAAGACCACCCTCCATCAGTTTAAAATGGAGAGTGAGCCCCTCCGTCAAGCGGTGGATATGGGCAAACGTCTTGCATCCCCGACGGAGATACATCACGTGAGCGGCGGGGAAATCGACACGGGCCCGCGTGCCACTGATCGCGCAGCCCCTCATGTGCAGCCACAACGACTCCGGTGGATCCAGCTCCATCTCCCGCGCGAATGGAGTCGGGAGACGAAGGCGACGGCGAGGCAGCCGGAGTAGCCTGAAGAAGAACTCGCAAGGGTTATCCCCAACATGGCCCTCCATGGGGGGAAGAACTGCTGGCGGAGGCGAGGCCGGCGCGCCGCCCCGTCCTCCTCTTCCCCGAGCGCCTCGGCCTCGCCCACGGCCTCGCCCCCTCCCCCTTCCCCTCGCGGCTGGCTCTGCCACCGCAGGTGCAGGAGAAGGAGGGACGCGTTGTCGAGTGGCGACCCTCGTCACCACCGTTGAAGTACCAGGATTCCCTCTCTCCATGACGGATGGAAGGGGGGAGCAGAAGCTGAAGGAAGGAGGAGATGAAGGAATGCGGGACGCCATCCCCCCCTCCCGCTCTTTATAAAGGAACGGGGTGGGGGCTCGGCCGCCCCACTCAGCCAATCAAGACGCGGAAGGCGCAGGGAACTGGGACCGACCTGCCGCCCCAGCCCGCGGCGGCCTGGTTTCCCGCCTCCACCTTTCACCACCCCAAGCGCATGAGAGCCACATGGCAGGCGCGCAGGACCAAGGCGACGGGTGAGGCGACCTCTCCCCACCCCATGATCGTGGGGAGTGGACGCCTTGAAGACCACGCCTCGGCCCCGTTCATTAAATGGGCCGCGCCTCCACGCCTCCCTCCGTTTATGGGGAAGGCACGAACTGCCCCCTTTACTACAACGTGACGCATGCATGCAGAGCTCGGCCCCACGCATGCCGCCCACGCCACACACGCCTCCCCATGCCGCGCCACGCGCGAGAAGCATGGGAAGCGCAGTGCACGAAGAGACTTACCGCGGTAAAAACCGCCCCGCCTGCCCGCGCACCATTTTTGGGCCTAGCCCAACGACGTGATTGCGCTTACGTGTGGCCCAGGCCCGGGGGCTCCTGTCGGTGTACAAAAAGAGGGGTACAATTTTTGTACCCCTATAACTGTGCACGGGCAGTCTGAGCCACGGGCGCCACCACACTGAGCAAGGCAAGGGAGTTGAGCCAAGGTAAGGCCGAAGCTCAGGAGAAGCAGAACGATGCCAAGACCAAGACCATAAAGAGCAAAGGGGACGAAGCAGACCTCCCCCCAGCAAGATCCTTGTTGGGAGGCGGTTTTAGCAAACCCGGCAAGACGCTTGCCGTGGCAGCTCGCCCTATACCTACAGAGTGAGTCACCCTTGAGTCCACTGCCCCCATGGGGCAAGGATTCAGGAGACATCCTCGTGGTGGCTTGCAGATCTTTGTGAAGACATTCAAGAACAGATACACCCTTTAGAAGATGATGATCCCTGGCGGGATCCCAGCCAAGGAGGACTACAAGGCCCCCGGCAAGAGGCTTGCTGGGGATGACAGCAGGCGCCACGACAAGACCACCCGTAGGGCCACCATCAGGCCCATGCCAGTCAAACCTCCACCGCCGTTCACATGCAGCTGCCGACCCAACCAGCTGGGCAGGCACCTGCGTGGCGGCATGAAGATCTTCGTGGAGACCCACCACTGCGCCACCTCAATTGCCTGCCTGCCTACGTGGCACCACGTGGCACCGGGATGCCTAGTCCCATGCTTTATGCAAATCAAATCAAAATAACTGCAAACAAAACTCCCCCGGGATTGTTGTTAGTTGGAGGCACTCGTTGTTTCGAGCAACCCATGGATTGATGCTTGTTGGTGGAGGGGGGTATAAACTTTACCATTCTGTTTGGGAACCACCTATAATGTGTGTAGCATGGAAGATATCGCCATCTCTTGGTTGTTATGTTGACAATGGAAGTATACCGCTCAAAAAATTATTCATATCTATTTCAAAATCGAGCTCTGGAACCTCTACAAATCCGTGCTTCCCTCTGCGAAGGGCCTATCTATTTACTTTTATGCTGAGTCATCATACTCTTATTAAAAGCACCAGTTGGAGAGCACCGCTATCATTTGCATCCATTACTGTTGGTTTACATTGAGTATGACTTGACTGGATCTCTTTTACCATGAATTACAATGTCTAGTTAGTCCTTGATCTTTAAAGGTACTCTGCATTTATGTTTTGTGGTCTCAGAAAGGGCTAGCGAGATCCAATCCTGTTATATCATATCATGATTGTTTTGAGGAAGTGTTGTCATCCGAGATTTATTATTAGTGCTTGCTAGTTGATTATGTCATTGATATGAGTAAACATGAGACCTAAATGTTATTGTGAATATGGTTAGTTCATAATCTTTGCTGAAAACTTGAATGCTGGCTTTACATATATACAACAACAAGAGCAAACAGAGTTTGTAAAAGTTTTTCTTTATCACTTTCAGCTTATCAACTGAATTGCTTGAGGACAAGAAAAGGTTTAAGCTTGGGGGAGTTGATACGTCTCCGGCGTATCTACTTTTCCAAACACTTCTGCCCTTGTTTTGGACTCTAACTTGCATGGTTTGAATGGAACTAACCCGGACTGACGCTGTTTTCAGCAGAATTGCCATGGTGTTATTTTTGTGCAGAAATAAAAGTTATCGGAATGACCTGAAAATCAACGGAGATTTATTTTAGAATATATAAAAAATACTGGAAGGAAGATCCACGTCAGGGGGGCCTCCACCTGTCCACGAGGGTGGGGGCGCGCCCTACCCCCCTAGGCGCGCCCCATGCCTCGTGGGCCCCCTGACGCTCCACCGACCTCAACCCTGACTCCATATATCCACTTTCGAGGAGAAAAAAACCAGGGAGAAGGATTCATCGTGTTTTACGATACGGAGCCGCCGCCAAGCCCTAAACTCTCTCGGGAGGGCTGATCTGGAGTCCGTTCGGGGCTCCGGAGAGGGGAATACGTCGCCATCGTCATCATCAACCTTCCTCCATCACCAATTTCATGATGCTCACCACCGTGCGTGAGTAATTCCATCGTAGGCTTCCTGGACGGTGATGGGTTGGATGAGATTTATCATGTAATCGAGTTAGTTTTGTTAGGGTTTGATCCCTGGTATCCACTATGTTCTGAGATCGATGTTGCTATGACTTTGCCATGCTTATTGCTTGTCACTAGGGCCCGAGTGCCATGATTTCAGATCTGAACCTATTATGTTTTCCTCAATATATGAGAGTTCTTGATCCTATCTTGCAAGTCTATAGTCACCTACTACGTGTTATGATCCGGCAACCCCGAAGTGACAATAATCGGGACCACTCCCGGTGATGACCGTAGTTTGAGGAGTTCATTATTCACTATGTGTTAATGCTTTGTTTCGGTACTCTATTAAAAGGAGGCCTTAATATCCCTTAGTTTCCAATAGGACCTCGCTGCCACGGGAGGTTAGGACAAAAGATGTCATGCAAGTTCTTTTCCATAAGCACGTATGACTATATTCGGAATACATGCACATTACATTGATGAACTGGAGCTAGTTCTGTGTCACCCTAGGTTATGATTGTTACATGATGAACCGCATCCGGCATAATTCTCTATCACCGATCCATTGCCTACGAGCTTTCCATATATTGTTCTTCGCTTATTTACTTTTCCGTTGCTATTGTTATCATCACTACAAAATACCAAAAATATTACTTTTGCTACCATTACCTTTTACCACCGTTACCACTACTATCATATTACTTTGCTACTAAACACTTTGGTGCAGATATTAAGTTTCTAGGTGTGGTTGAGTTGACAACTCAGCTGCTAATACTTGAGAATATTCTTTGGCTCCCCTTGTGTCGAATCAATAAATTTAGGTTGAATACTCTACCCTCAAAAACGGTTGCGATCCCCTATACTTGTGGGTTATCATTACTTTCTGTACACAATCATTTAGTTTTCATTTAGTTCTTTCTAGTAGTTATTTGCATTTAGGTGTAGTCACTAAGTTGTAGTTAATTTCACACAGGGCCTGCTTAAAGCCATAAACAGAGACTTTCCCAATTGTCCTCAAAGGTTTTGCCTCAGACATATTTACCAGAACTTTCAAAATGATGGGTTTAGAGGGCCAGAATTAAAGAAATACATGGATGAAGAAAGTTACTCATACACTGAACGTAGTTTTAATGTTGCAATGGATGAGTTGAAGAGAGAGCGTGAGGCAGCATGGGCTTGGCTTAGTAAAATCCCAAAACACACTTGGGCCAGACATGCCATGGACACTAATTGCAAAACAGATTTAGTAGTTAACAACTTAAGTGAGGTTTTCAACAAGTGGGTATAGATGTCATGGCTAAGCCAATAAGGACCATGGTTGATGGAATTAGAACAAAGTTAATGGTCAAGTTTAATGCAAATAGAACCAAGACTCAGATTGTCAGATGGGAGATTTGTCCAACATATGTAGAGAAATTGGAGGAAGCAAAGAAGTGGTCTAGAAACTACCAATCTTTGATGGTTGGCCCCAACCTTTACCAAGTTACTAGTGGGGAGAGAACATATGTTATTAACCTAGCACATAGGACTTGTGGGTGTAAGAAGTGGGATATGACAACAGTTCCTTGCAATCATGTTGTTTCTGCTATACACAAGGCTAAGCTTCAGCCAGAGGACTTTGTTCATGATTTCTTCAAAAAACCTATGTATGTGGCAGCTTATAGTCCTATAATATATCTTGTACCTAGCCCGGACATGTGGCCAAGGACAGATAGTTTGGACATTGAGCCTCCTGTTTTCAAAGAACACAAGGGCAAAGCACATACTAAGAGGAGAAAGGGCCAATTTGAGAAGCCAGCTCCCAAAGACACTTCAAGGATGGCCTCAATTACCTGCTCCAACTGTAATAAGATGGGCCATAGGTGCACCAATTGCCATGATGCTCTGAAGCCTGCACTGGTTATGAGAAAGAACACATATCAGGTAACCACTCTGCTAATAGTAGGACTAAATTTCTTGGTACTTTGTTACTTACTAATATTAAACTACATGTTTCATTGCAGCCAAGCACCAACTCTTACCCACCTGATAGTATAACTACACCAGCACCTGCAAGGACTGCGGCATCTACTGCTGCCACTGCTGGTGGATCATCAAGGAAGGCAACATATGCTGCTAGTAGACCAACTCCAGCAAGGAGGAAACATATGTTGCAAGGAGGGCAACATCTGCTGCTGCATCAGGTGCTGCTACTAATACCACACCAGCTAGGAGGCCAACTAGATCAGCTGTTCCTAGTGCACCAGCTGCTGCTAGTGCACCAGCTGCTCCCAAGGGTAAGGCATCAGCCACTAAATCTTCATCAGCTGCTCCCAAGAGTAAGGCACTAGCTGCTCCCAAGGTAAGGCACCAACAACTAAATCTTCATCAGCTGCTGCAAAGGGACCAAGGTTAGCTTTCATTCCTCCAAGACCAATTGATGGTTCCCAGAGAGTCAGGAAGCCCAGCAACAGAATGAAGGGATACTTGACTGCCTCTAGTGCAGAATGGTGACAATGTTGTCTTGATGATGTATCAAACTATGGCATTTTGGTTGTGTTCTGTCAAACTATGTTGTGTTGGTTCTGGAATGATCAAGTGATGATCAATTGGTTGTGTTCTGTCAAACTTTGGAATTCTAGTAGTCATGTGATGATCAACTGTGATGATCAATTGATGTAATGCTACTGTAGTTATGATCCTTTTGTCAAACTATGGCATTCTAGTAGTACTGTGATACTCTTGTGATGATGGTGATGGTGCTACTCTTGTGATGATAATGTTCTGCCCCTACTTGATGCTTCAGTGTTGATAAAAAGGCCAAAAACCATCTCTTGACCCTACTTAATGCCTCGGCGTCGATAAAAAGCCAAAAACCCTCACTTGACCCTACTTGATGCCCCGGCGTCGACAAAAGCGAAAAAACCCTAACTTTCCCTACTTGATGCCTCGGCGTCGATAAAAAATCAAAAACCCTCACTTGACCCTACTTGATGCCTCGGCGTCGATAAAAAGCCAAAAACCCTCACTTGACCGTACTTGATGCCTCGGCGTCGACAAAAAGCCAAAAAACCATAACTTGCCCTACTTGATGCCTCGACGTCGATAAATAGCCAAAAACCCTAACTTGACCCTACTTGATGCCTCGGCGTCGACATATAGCCAAAAAACCTCACTTGCTCTACTTGATGCCTAGGCATCGACAAATAGCTAAAAACCCCTAATTGACCCTACTTGATGCCTCGGTGTCGACAAAAAGCCAAAAAACCATAACTTGCCTTGCTTGAAGCCTCAACATCGATAAATAGCCAAAAACCCTCCCTTGACCCTACTTGATGCCTCGGCATCGACAAATAGCCAAAAAAAACCTAACTTGCTCTACTTGATGCCTAGGCATCGACAAAAAGCCAAAAACCGTAATTGACCCTACTTGATGCCTCGGCGTCAACAAAAAAACAAAAGACCATCATTTGACCCTACTTGATGCCTCAGCATCGACAAATAGCCAAAAGACCCTAACTTACTCTACTTGATGCCTAGGCATCGACAAAAAGCCAAAAAACCATAATTGACCCTACTTGATGCCTCGGCGTCGATAAAAAACCAAAAAAACCATCACTGGCCCTACTTGATGCATCGGCGTCGACAAAATAGCCAAAAACCACAAATTGTCCCTACTTAAGCTCGCAATCATCAGTTGAACAGAAACATACTTAAGATCACAATCATCAATTGCAAACATCTTACTTAAGATAACATTAACCAGCTCTAAATACCACCACATTCAACACTAGTTCAAATCCATACATAGTCATTGTACTAGATTAGTACATTACATATCCATAGTTTAGGAGTACTCATAGTTAATAGAATTTAAACTACTATCATTAAAGCAAATGCCAAACCACACCCTGTAAAAGGTCAGCAAATGCCAAATGATATTGCCCATTCTTCTCTTCCACTGCTTATCCATTTATGATGGCCTTGATCTCCTCCAGCTTCACATTGCTCTCTTCAATTGTCTTCTTGAGCTCATCAATGTGGCTCTGCAAATTCTTTCTCTCTTCAGCTAGCTTCAACTTCATGTTCCTAATGACACTAGCTTGAGCAGCTGCTAAGTTCTTAACAGTGTCATACTTCTCTTGCAACTTGGTGGTTTCAGCATCTTTCCTTTCTATCACCGCCCTCTGCTCCTAGGCATCCATAAGTGCATTGACATCGTCAACCAACTTCTCAAAGCTGGCCTGGAGTTTCTTTTTCTCTTGTGTCAGGTCATGAACAACGAATGAATGCATCAGACTGTCCTCATTCCTGTCTCTCTTACTCTGTTCATACATGAACCATAACTTGGATAGTGCATTCTCAAGAGTACTGGACCAAGATGTATCAATCCATTCTACTAGTCCATAGTTTTTACCTTCCTGAAAAAAGAGTATTAACATAAAGAATTACATAACAGTGAGTTGCTTACAATGATGGTCCACATTACTTTATACTAAAATTCAGATCATGCAAGCTCAAGCTCAAGAAAGAATATTTAAACATGTCCTAAAGTAAACAGTGATTTGCTCTCAAGTAAACAACTACTAAGTAAACAATGATGGTGTGCTAACCCATGCATCTTCTGTCTTAAAATAAGCTAACATGGCAGAGTTAAAAAAATGACCTAACTAAACAATGTTGCCAGATCCAGACTAAACAATGCTACCAGAGTAAACAATTAATGAATCCACTGTCTAAACTTCACAATATAATACAATGCCTGCTGCCACATTACATGTCCATGGCAAACAAATGACAGATCTGTTAAGTTAATCCACAACTTCCAATTAGTTAAGTTGGAACAATACCTTCTCTGCAGAACAAAGAAACCTCCTGCCAGTGTGAATCCCTTCGAAAGCAAGACGCCTCTCTGCTGCCTTCCCATGTACATGGCACAAAACATACATATCTGTCTCAGGGCCCTCGAAATCTGAGTCTTTGGTGCTAGCAAGAACCTGGAGTGCAAAGGAATGACAGAGATGCTCTTCATCGTTTGAAAAGAAGCTCATTCGAGAAATCCCCAAATATCAAACTCTAACCCAAACTCTGAGAACTCATCTAAATGGTGCCGTTGTCGGAAGCTGAGCTCATGTACTCCACGGTGTGCTCGCTGCTATCCGACCCATCACTCCACGACACCATGGCGCTGCGGCGGTGACGGATGTGGCGACCAAGAACAGAGCGAGAGCGAGCGGAGAGCGAGAGATGCGCAAGCGAGGAGTGAGCAAGCAGAGTGGATAAGGAGCAACGGTTCACGCTTTTGACTGCTAGGACCGAACGGCAATGACGACGCCGTCTAACGCCGTCTGCTGGCTGTCGGGATGGCCTAGAGTGCCGCGTAGGCGAAAAACGGGCCCTACCTGTTATAAACTCACTTAACACGGCCCGATCCGCCGATCAGTGGTTTTTGTAAACAAAACACAAAACGTGGTGCTTTCTACAGTGAATCTGTATCCTAGTGTTTTTCGCAAATCTAGCCTTCAAAATGGTGGTTTTATGCAATTTACTCTTGAGGAGGAGAACTTGTTGATTCATCAACCGTTTACCCACTAAGTTGGGTTCGGGGAGGGAAATTGCAATATGCTTTGGAGCGTTTGCAACTCTTTTCTTCTGCCGATTAGGCTTAGTTGAGCCATCGGCCTCTACTGCTGCACCACCTTGCGCAACCTTAGATGCCTTTGCAACTTCCTTTGTTGCTTTCTTTGCTGCCTTCCTTCTGACTTTTTCTCCAGGAAAGCCATCATGTCTTTTTAAACAGGGAGGATCAGGAATTGCATTTGGTTCAAGAGGTGGGCGAATAAATACATGAGTGGGAGCCATTCCAGGTGTCTGAAGATCTTGCCATGGCAGTGAGTAAATGCGAATTTCAGAGCATACTAGGGATTGACATATCTGAAATAATACCATCTTGTAGCCCAATATCTGCGAATTTTCTAAAGCAATGCTTCGTGTCATCTGCATTTACTTTATTCCCCCAGTTCCACTTCCACCCCTTCCAGAGTAAAGAGGAGATAAGGATTCTTCTATGTTCCCGCAGCTGAGAGCATCTCCAACAGAAGTACTATATGAGCGTCGCGCGGTATAAAAACTGTTTTTAGCGCGTGCGGACCCAGTTTGGAATCTTCAGCAGCCGTACAAAAAGCGCGCGCTATAACTAATGTAACGCGCACATCAAAAAGGCATCGCGCGCAGCATATTTAGTGCGCCCAGTCGCGTGCATTATAAACTCTGGGCTGCTGCAGATGGGACCGCTTGATTGGGACCGTTGGACTCGCGCGCGCAGCATATTTTACAGCGCTTGTTGAAGAAAACGTCTTCTAGCGTCCTAAAAAAATCTACTTGCGCGCTGTAAACCCATTTTTTAGGCGCCGCGCATTGGGCGGCTGTTGGAGATGCTCTGAAGAAGCTTTTCATGATGCTCACCTGCGTCCTTGCATGCACTGTTGTCCTTCATTCTCCGGTTGCAGAGCACGCCACAGTTGCTTTACCGGCTGTCGATGAAGTGCTGTTCACGCTGGCCACCACCGTTCATGTCCATCAGCTACTAGCTAGCAGACCTGTCTGTCCAGTTCCCACGCTTCAGACCCCCGTCTTTATATAAGGTCGTCTTGACCTGTCGCCGTGGATCATCAAGTCGTCGAGCAGGGGGAGCCGGCGTAGTGAATATACACACGTGAACCCAACCCATTTCCCACTGCCGATGCCGATAGAAATGCAGTCCAGCTCCTGCCCAAGCAAGCAAGCACCAAACCAAAGCAGCGCGCCGGAGGGGAGTCGGGGAGGAGCAGGGGGGAGTCAGGTCCATGGACCTGCCAGCGAAACGGGGCTGGCTTCCGCCGCTCAGATCGACGGGTCCCGCGCTGGAGGCAGGGGGCGGAGCGGTAGAGGAGCCGGGGCCTCGGAGCAGGAGGCCGACCCTCGGGGCTCTGCTTCAAGCCAGGGTTTCAATCGACCTCGGAATCCACAAGCTCGATATCGATGGAGATGAGGACAGAATCAGCGCGCTCCCCGACGACGTCCTCCTAGAAATCCTAGAGCGCCTCGACGACATGCGCGAGGCGGTCCGCGCCGGCGCACTCTCCACGCGGTGGCGGCACCTCCCCCACCGGCTCTCGCACCTGGTCCTCGACATCATGCACTTCGGCTTAGACACTTCGACTTCGAGGGCCGACCTCGGGGGAAGTTCTTCGGCGGTCGAGGCCATGCAGGCGTACACACGCGCGCTGTACAGGTCACTGTCTCCGTGTCCTCCTCCGGCTGGCTGCAAGCGCGCTATCAAGACCCTCATCCTACGTTTCTTACCTGTGACGGACCTGACCTCCATAGGCCACGCCGTGGAGGACGTTGTCAGCCACGGTGAGACTGAGTTTCTTGGATTTTACATCTACTCGCCAGACCGTTATGGTCGGGAGGGGATCATGTCCTTCTCCACCACCTGCCCAGTTGCCTGCCTTTCGGTGGCTCACCAAGCTTACGTTCCTTAACCTTTCGTTGGTCAATTCTGACATCAACAAGCTCATTACTGATTGCGGTAGGCTCAGAATCCTCACCCTGCTTTCCTGCCATTTTCCGGGCTTTGAGCTCAAGATCGACGCGCCATTCTCCGGGCTCCACGAGCTCTACTGCGTAAACTTCTATTTGGGCATCGGTCGAGTTGATCGATGTACCCAAACTTACAGAAGTGTGGTACCAAGAATCTGAGGGCCACGGAATCCCTCTGGTGCGGTTCGGCCACGTTCCGCAGCTTCGCCATGTGTCCCTCCTTTGTCGTGCCACAGACTCTGGTAGGCGATTGGCACTGAGCGAGTATCTACCAGGGACTGCCAGGAATTTTTCTGAGTTGCATCTCCATTTTGCCTGCCAAATGGTGAGTTAATTTCGATGTGCCACATGAGTTTTTGTCCGCGTCTAAATATTGTATGTTTTTCTTCTTTTCCAACAATTTCATCTTTCGACCCGCAAAAAAAAAACAATTTCATCTTTCTATTTGTGTTCCTCTTCTTATTGCAGATCTGGATTCATATGGAACATCCGAAACAGCTCACTGCTACATTCAGAAACCTGACCAATGTGCGAAAAGTGGCTGCAGAGGCCGAGCTCCACTGAGTTCTATATACATTTCTCAGCCAAAATACCTTTTCCATAACTCAAAAAAATCTGAAAAAATGTTTTCATGTAGACATATACTTAAAGTATACGTGTACAAATTATCATAAACATATGTATTCATATGTGATGTATACAAAAAAGACAAATACACAGATTGAAATACGCTTTTTCTTTGTTGTATTTGTGTCAGATTTTTGTCTTTTTTGTGTAGCACGCAAATGATCAAATTAGTTACTGAAAATTTATACATACTTAAAAAATATGCATATGTATTTGTACAAAAAAATTGGCATTTTTTGAAACTTTTAAATATATTTTGATTTTTTTTGGTAAAACGGGCTCCTTGGAGCCCGGTCTCTGCGACGCCTCACTCACCAATGTGGAACTTTTTGGTATCTTTCCGGAGTATGATCTGAGCTGGACCATTTTTTTCCTTGAAGCTGCACCTGCACTGCAAAATTTCAGAGTACGTCTAATACTTAATCTTCTCTAATTTAAAATTTAAATGGCAAATACTTTAACTGCATCGTTCTTGTTCCTATGTTTTCCTGCACGGGCTGATTGCGAGTTTAAGTGTAACATGTATTGTTTATTTTCTATTTCCATGCATGAAGTTGTCTCGAGAACGGCATTTGTGTACGGACTGTGCCATGAAGACCAATGTAGTGTGGGAGCCATCCAAGGATTTTAAGCACCTGAACTTGAAGTTGCTCCGGATGTCCGGGTTCGAGAACGAAGACAAGGTGACAAACTACATAAGGCTAGTCATGGAGCAAACTGTGGAGTTGAAGAGAATCGAGCTGCATGGTGAAAACCCATGCAAGAAATGCGATGCCATTGACCCGAGGTCGAGGAGACCCCTGGTAGATGAAGCTCGTAGGCGTCGGATTAAGGAGAAACTTGCACATGAGTCATCCTCATCCGTGGAGATAATAATACTCCCTCCGTTCCAAAATAAGTGTCTCAACCATGATACAATTTTGTACGAGACATTTATTTTGGGACAGAGGAGAGGAAGTAGTTGATGGATCTGGTCAAGGAATGCAGCTACCGGAGTGAAAAACTAAAGACTGTATAACTACTAGGTACTGATAGCCTGACAATGTGTGATTGCTGTGGACCTCAGAGAGTAGCTAAATTATGTGTACTGCAGTTTGGATGCATGCTTTTCTTTTCACTACTTGCCTAGTGTATTTTGATTTGTTCACCTGCTTCGGCACATAGTAGCCGGAAACGGGGAACGGTGGGTCGTCCCTCGATCCGGATTCACCGACCCGGAATCAGATTCGGAAACAAGGGTTGATTCGTAAGATTCGATGCGGATTCGGCGTTTCCGCAGCCGGATCGTCGATTCAGGTTCGGTGACTCGACAGCCTTGGTTCTTGAATCGATCGAGTAAACAAAAGATCAGCCATATCAATCACGAACTCCTCGTTTTACTCTCTGCCCCGTTCTTTTCCACTCCCCTAAATAACTCCTCGTTCTGCTCTCCAATTACTCCAAGGCTGCTAATAAATTTTCCATTGGGAAAGAGATGATGTATTTTAGTCTTCATGAATCGATGATGCAACCAGTTGCTCCCAGCCCAGCCAGTTCCCTGTATAAGTACTCCCTCGGTCCCTCCCAGCCAGTTGCTCCCCGCCGTAAAGATTCACGTTCCTCGTTCCATGGTACCGTACCGGATTCATCGTACCGGAATTGATTGGATCACGTTTCCACTTTAGAAAAATCGTTCTAGAGATGTATACCCTTACTGTATCCTATTTTTTTCAGCCCCCGACTCTCGTCCCCCGTTCCCGTTCCTCGTTCCCACCGTACCAGAAACATGACAACTATGCTTCGGCATCACTCAAATTCTTAACTTCTTAGGAAACCTTGTGCCTTCTGAATTTATGTGTTAACGTCAACTCTGAATAAAGAGGTACGGCAATGTATGCTGATCTGTGCACCCTCTGGAGGGTGTCGTTCAAATTATTTTGCCGTTCTCTTTCCAGAATATGACTGACTTTGGGAGACCTTGTGGTAGGCATTCAAAAGTTGTCTGCATCTACCTGGACAGGGCATTAAAAACCTTGTGACTGACTTTGGGAAACATTGGGCTTATCGTCATGGTCATAAGTGCTCACAGTAATGGTATTCTTCATGGGATCACTCTGTGACCAAGAACAATGCGCTTTGCTTTCAAAATCGTAGGAGCTCGTTAGGTTGCTAAACTTGATATAAATTGGAATGCTAAATTGCATTTTGTGTGAGGTAAATCATGAGATGTGTCCATGTGGTTCTCATCAAGTTCTTCCATGTGGTTTTATTTTGAACCAGATTCAGCGCATTTATAATGCAAACGGGAGAGTGAGGTGAGTTGGCCCTCGTGATCCAATGAGCCAAAAATAAGAAGGAAAAAACAAAATTACATTTAAATTTTCCAAAAAAGTTGAAAATAATCCTACTAGTACACAAACATTTTCTTTCTTTTAGTATATGAATTTCCGTTTTCATACAATTCGGAAGCTAGTTAGGTGACGCCTCCCCAGTTCTGTTTGACCAGATTTGGGATGGCTGTCCAGATTTCTTCGTCACCTTCTTTCTTGGTACCGTGATCTTCTTTCTTGGTAGCGCAATCTGATCTTGACAGCCGTGAAAACATCTCCTCCGCGTCGCTCTCCCGAGGGCGACTCGGGGGCGACCTAGGGTTCCCTCGCGCCGCCACCTCCCCCTTCCCCTCCTCCTCGCCGCTGCCGGAGGCGATCGCCGGGGCCCCGCGCGGCTGTCGATGAGGTCGGTGGCGAGGCCTCTGGCCGCTTCCTTTCGGTGGTGAGGGCCCGGATTTGAGGCGGCGGCCTCGCTGGTGCGGACGGCGCTCCTCCGGCGGCAGGGAGTGCTCGTCGGTGAGGTTGGCCGGGTCCCCTCGGCTGCGCAGGCAGCGAGGTCCCGGTGGGCGCTGGTCGTGGCGCGGGGAGGCCCCAGGCTCCCCTCGTCAGATCTAAGGCGTTCTGGTCCGCTCGGGATGCATGACCTCCGGCCGGCCTGGATCTCCGACGTGCACACGCCTGCTGATGTTGTGGCTGGTTCGGAGGTGGCGGCAGGGTGCTTGGCCGGGGGAAACCCTTGGCCGCCGGTGGCGGTCACGGCGTCGATGGCGTCCCGGACGCCATTCCCTCCTTGGTGGCGGCGCCGAGGCTCAACTTCCCCTGCCTCCCCCCTACCCCTGCACTCGGGTGAAAACCCTAGCCCCGGTGGCTAAGCGGTGGCGGCGCCACAGCGTCGTCACCTTCTTGAAGGCGCCGACTTGGGCATGGGGATGCTGGGCGTGTACGGCGAGCTTGTCTGGTTCCTGGTGGCGGCCCGTCCGGCCGTATCTCCGATGGGGACCTCGCACTTCCTTACCATGTACCTGCCGTGGTGGAGCGGTACTTCATCTCACACATTGATGGCGGCTGAGATCGGTGGCATGGCGCTGTGGAGGCTCGGCGTCCGATGCACGGAGATGGACTCACGCAGGAGGAGGTAGCTGTCTGGCGTCATGGTGACGTCGATGGCAGAGTGGCCAGACAAGGTAGAAGCCTCAATATAATCTGACGACGGACCTGTGGAAGATGGCTGCGACGACACACGAGTGCGTCTGACTGGATTGTGCCCCAGACCCGGTATGTGGCTCGGCTGGGGCTTCCGGCTTTTGATATTAGGTTTAGGTGAGTGGTTTGGGTAGTGGCCCAGCTAGCATCACTTCATTATATGGATAGGAGTAGCGGCATATGTTGCCAAGATGGTAGATTCAGGTATGTTGTTTGTAATACTTTGTAAGGTTCTTGAGAATAATCAATAAAATGGGCGTATGCATCTCCCAGATGCAGAGGCCAGGGGTCATCGTCCTTTTTCAAAAAAAAAATGTCTCCAATAGAGGACTTCTAGGAAACTGTTTAGCAACCTAACGAGCAGGTGGACAGGTGGAGCAGTTTTTGAGCGGAGCATCAGTGAAAATGTCAGCAAATCTATAAAATGTGTCTACTGATTCTTCATCAACCATATCAACAGGAGTCTATTGACTCGGTGAGCGGTTTTCTTAAATTTCCCTTCTTTAGCTTTGCAGCTGATTCTTCGGGAGGAGCACTTGTTGTCATCAGCAGTTTACCCACTGAGTTGGGTTCAGGGTGGGCGATTGCAATATGCTTTGGAGCGTTTGCAAACCTTTTCTTCTGCCGATTGGGCTTAGTTGAGCCATCGGCCTCTAGCCCTCTACTGATGCACTACCTTACGCAACCTTAGATGCCTTAGCAACTTCCTTTGTTGCTTTCTTTGCTGCCTTCCTTCTGACTTTTTCTCCAGGAAAGCCATCATGTCTTTTTAAACAGGGAGGATCATCAATTGCATTTGGTTCAAGAGGTGGGCGAATAAATACATGATTGGGAGCCGTTCCAGGTGTCTGAAGATCTTGCCATGGCAGTGAGTAAATGCAAATTTCAGAGCATACTGGGGATTGACATATCTGAAATAATACCATCATGTAGCCCAATATCTGCGAATTTTCTAAAGCATATGCTTCGTGTCATCTCCATTCTCACGAGGAGGTGTTTCATAACCTTCATCTTCTGCACAGTCTAGAGCAGTACCAATTGTTCGGCTGAGTGGTGTCCTTTGCGAATGGCTTTTCTGAAGAAATTCTCATTTTATTCTCTGGCTTATCAGTTGTCTAAATTGGATGCTTCACCAGCCCCCTCTCTTCGAGCTCATGCCAGATTCTGCTAGAGACTCAACATGCGCGCTAGAGTAGAATCACCTGGAAGACTGAAATCATTGTACCTGTGAAGAATTAGATGCGAGCAAAATCGGCTACAGCCACAAGCGCGCATAGCTTAATTTGAAGAAAATCATTTTAGCTGAAGACTTTGAAATTTGTTCCTTAAGATGAATTCACTGGGGAATTAAATGATTGGTGAAGACTTGTACAATACAATTGTTGCACAAATGAGGTACTCCCTCAGTCCCCAAAAACTTGTCTTGGATTTGTTTAGATACGGATCTATTAGACACATTTTAGTGTTAGATTCATCCGTATCCAGATAAATCTAAGACAAACTTTTTGGGACGAACACTCAGTGGATAATTTTGCAAGAAAGGAATAGATCCGAAATGGGAAAATGCTTTAAATCTCGCCTAAAAACAACACTTTGTCTAGGATTGACTTAAGAAGAGATCAAACGTACTGTAAGAAAACAAAAGAAAAGTTACCACAAGATGAACCTATGAAATGCTACTTAAGGAAGACAAGGAGCACGCAGATCGGTTCATCCTGCCCTAACTCGGCGAGGACCACCAGCTACGGTGACGGCGGAGGAAGATGATTCGCGGTTGATGAGGAATGCGGCGCCGGCTAGGGTTCTTGCGAGAAAGATAGAACTCGGGGCAAAAGAGGAGAATTTTTTTTCTAAAAATATTATTTGTTTTTACAAAATCTCGAAGCTACGGTTCGGATTTAGTAAATTTCAAATCTATGCCCCCATCGTCCTCTGTTGGGCCAAAGACATCCTCTTCTTCCTCGCGTGGGCCGAAGAGTTTGTCTTTCTTTGGGCCGAAGAGCTCTTTTCGCCACATACAGTGGCCGAAGGGTGAGTCTTAGTTCAACTCATGAACGAAAAGGCTACTACCTACATTGCCCCATGCAAAAAACACATCCCCTTTGATTTGGAGCTTTTCTTACACATCCCCTTTGATCTGGAGCACTTCTTGCCAAACCTTCGCACCAGTTGGACTGTATCGATGACAAAAATCTATTTAGTAGTTTGAATTGTACATCGTAACGAAAAGGCTTTCGCCCCGCTTTATATATAAAGCACCTATCTTCAATCACCCAGTACAAACACACGCCGCCACAACACACGCACACACTCGTGGCAAGATACATAGGCGCTGAGCGCAGCAGCACCACCCCTAGCACTACCGCCGCGAAGAGATGATGCCACATATGACGAACCATGGGCTCCAAAGCAGCGCCTTCAGGACGGGAACGATGCCGGAGCGTCGCCACCGCCCGATCCGAGGATCAGAATTTCCCCTAGAGCCGCATGACCGGCAATGAGAGCCGCGACGACGCCTTCAAGAAGGGAACGAGCTTCGCCGCCGTCGGTCTGTCCGAAGAAAGAACAGGTTTTCACCCCGGCCAACACTCACCGCCACCCAATGCCACACCCCGGCTACCACGCCGCCCACACGGCCATGGCCACCGAGCAGCACCAAGCAACGGGCTCTGCCCAAGAGCACCGCACTGCCACTACCAGGGCCGCCGCCCCGGCATCCAAGACCTAGACACCGCCTCACCCGAGACCCGCCGCTACCCCAACCAAAGAGACGAGCGAAAAGGTCCCACCTTTCGCACCCCTGGGCGACCCCCAGCGTCGTGACCCAATAGGCCGGCCAGAATTGGCATCCATCGGCCCGTCCTGCAGCCCCGAGCACGAGACGAGCTCGGTCCTGCAGCACCGTGAGGGGGAGGAGGTCAGTCCTGCTGCACCGTGCGCGAGACGAGCTCGGTCCTGCTGCACCATGCGCGAGACGAGCTCGGTCCTGCCACACCGGGCACGAGACGAGCGATGGACCGCGGCTGGGAGAGGGCCAGCCCTTCGATGGAAGTAGTGTCCGGATGATGAGGAGGAGGGGCGAAGGTCGAAACGGTCCGAATGTGGACAAGCCGACGCCGGAGAAGTCGGCCACCGCCGCAATCGGAGCCACCGAGCCACTGTGAAGCCGCCACGACACCGGGAGGCCACCACCACCGAACCTCCCCGCGCCACTACCCACGGCCAGAGCAACGGCCACGCCCGGCCGCTGCCCACCCACGTTGCCCGGCGAGCTCCAAGCGTCGGAGCCGCCGGACACGCACCACCGAAGCCACACGCCGGAGCGCTAGCCACCACCACAGAACAAGCGCGTCCACGCCCTGGCCAACACCACTGGAAGCCCCCACCACCCCACCGGAGTAGCATAGCCACCAGCGGCACCACCACCACCACCTTAGCAGGGCCACCAGCTGTCCCTGCCGCCACCACCAACCAGCGCCGATTAGTCTACACCGACCATCACAAGCCTACATCATGCTTGGTGAAAAGTATTCCAATCACTCTCACACATCTACACATTTAGATGCTGCCAATCTCATAGACATTATCTCTCATCATATTCTTGTTACGGACCGCGCTCGCCATGACCCTTGCCATCTGTGGACATTCGACGGATGTTGCCAACTTCGGCAATAATAATGATATGACAAGGGGCAATGTCTAGGATATTTGTTGCATCTAGATGAGAACATGTGTGTGATTTGGAAAAATCTCTAACCATGGATGATGTAGGCTTGCGGTGATCAATATAGATTGAAAGGCGAAATTCGTCCTACACAATGCACAATTCAAGTTGTTCTTCATTTGAATGGATTCTACTCTTCGATGAGGTTTTGGTGACGTGAAAGTTTGATTGGAAGGAGTTGTGGTGTATAGGGCAGGATGGACACGAGACTCTTTAGCCTTCTTGGGAAGGAAGACCCACTCTTCCGCTTTCATGCGAACCAAGAGTGATATTCAGCCCAAAACAAGGACGAAAATGGCCTCTTTGGCCCAATAGAGGACGACGGGGCATATATTTGAAATTTGCTAAATCTAAACTATAGTTTTGTAATTTCATAAATAATAATAATATGAAAAAATCAAGAGAGGAAGGACGTGACTAAGGGAAACTCCAATGGGGCAACTCATTTCGTCCACCCGCGTCCGTTACTGTCCACGGGGACAAAACCATGGCCCAACACGGCGACGCAAACAGAACGATGTCCGTTTTGCTGTCCGGTGTGACCCATTTTCAGCCCAAATTTGGGTTGGGTTTGCATCCGCGTAGACACGCCGTGAACGCATGTGTTGTCATCCCCTCCCACCACTAGCATACCATCTCCACCTAAAAGCACAAGTGCTCCCTGGGTGATTTTGGTAATTAATGTCAACATATCTCTTGTTGGACTAATGCTTCTACCTAGTATATTTCAGATAAGTTCAACAATGGAGTGGCATGGACTAGAGGATGCGGAATCCCTTGAAGATGCTGAGGACAAAGGATTGGCTCAAGCTCAAAGCTCAGGACTTTACATTTTCTATTTTAGTGATCCAAGATCACATTGAGTCCATAGGAAAGCCAATACTATTAAGAGGGGATGAGGTGTTCCTTAATGGCTTGCTTGCTCAAAGTGCTTAGTGATATGCTCCAAAGCCCTCAACCACTTTCTCTTATCCACATATGTCCCAAACCAAAAGTCAAACTCGGCCCCACCGAAACTTTCTATCTGGCGCCACCGAGTTCACTTGACATAGCCACTGCCAGAAACCCTAATCAATTCGGTCTCACCGATTGGGATCTCGGTATCACCGAGATGGGATTGCAAACTCTTTGTCACCTATTGCAATAATTTCGGTCTCACCGAAATATGCAATTGGTCCCACCGAGATTGCAATGCAAACTCTCTGTTTCCCTTTCGTAACGTTCCGGTCCAACCGAGATGAGCGAATTGGTCCCACCGAGTTTTCCTGACCAACTCTCTGTTTGTCTATTACCAAAATCGGTCCTACCGAGTTTGTGTAATCGGTCTCACCGAGATTAGTTATGCCCTAACCCTAACGAAATCGGTCCTACCGAGTTAACATATCGGTCCCACCGAAAACCCTAACGGTCACATTATGAACCAAATTGGTCCTACCGAGTTTCAGGATTTGGTCCCACCGAGTTTGGTAAATTGTGTGTAACGGTTAGATTTTGTGTGGAGGCTATATATACCCCTCCACCCACTCTTCATTCGTGGAGAGAGCCATCAGAACATGCCTACACTTCCAACATATATTTTCTGAGAGAGAACCACCTAGACTTGTGTTGAGGTCAAGATATTCCATTCCAACCACATAAATCTTGATCTCTAGCCTTCCCAAGTTGCTTTCCACTCAAATCATCTTTCCACCAAATCCAATCCTATGAGAGAGAGTTGAGTGTTGGGGAGACTATCATTTGAAGCACAAGAGCAAGGAGTTCATCATCAACACACCATTTGTTACCTCTTGGACAATGGTGTCTCCTAGATTGGCTAGGTGTCACTTGGGAGCCTCCGTCAAGATTGTGGAGTTGAACCAAGGAGTTTGTAAGGGCAAGGAGATCGCCTACTTCATGAAGATCTATCCGAGTGAGGCAAGTCCTTCATGGGCGACGGCGATGGTGGGATAGACAAGGTTGCTTCTTCGTGGGTGGAGCCCTTCGTGGACTCGGGCAACCGTTACCCTTCGTGGGTTGAAGTCTCCATTAATTTGGATGTATGATAGCACCACCCCCCGGAACCACGGATAAAAAATGTCCGTGTCTCCAAATTACGTTTGCACACTCCAATCCCATCCCTTTACATTCTTGCAACTTGCATGCTTTACTTTCCGCTGCTCATATACTCTTGTCATGCTTGCTTGATATGTATTGTGAATGTGTGAACTTGTGCTAAAACTTCACTTCAACTTAAAGAATTTAAAAACTGCAAGTTTTCTTACTAAGAGTCTATTCACCCCCCCCCCCTCTAGACACCTCTTCTCGATCCTTTCAATTGGTATCAGAGCATTGGTCTCCATTGCTTTGGTTTAAACACCTTTGGAGGAAGATGGATGTGTCTACATTGGGGAGTCTTAGACATAGAGTGCCTATTCTTGATGGAGAGTTCTTCCATGACTGGAAAAATGAGATGCTTGAGATTTTCAATGAGTATCATTTGAACAAGTACATTACTAGCCCTTGTGCACCTCATGTTGATCATTTGCATCCTATCCTTGATGAGTCTATTGACATGATCCGCAACTTTAGAACTGTTAATCTTATCACTAGAGGCTTGCCTAGAAACTTGATTGGATGTTTGCCTACTCTTGATTGTGCCTACACTATATGGAGATTTCTTGAGAAAAGATTTCCAAACTATTACTTGCAAAACTTAGATGAAATTCTTCATAAGTCTATTGCCTTGAGTAAGATGAATTCTAGTGATCCTAAATTTGGTGATTGTCTGTTTGATCTTACCAATCTCATGCGTGCGAAAGCAGATGTTGGAATCATTAGCAATATCATATCCGAAGCTATTAGAATTCATAAAGATGACTATTGTGATCATCATTTATCTAATGAATTACCCTCTCTAGGAATTGATCAAATACAAGATGATGTTGAACATGGATACTATGATGATGGTGATGATAGTGACTATGATCTTGACGATGCGATGAGACACTTTGGTCTTATGGCTAATCTTCGCGGCTACATGGCTGGAGGAAAGGAATGGGTCCTTGATAGTGGATGTACTAACCATATGACCGGAGACAAGGATATGTTTCGTGAGCTTGCTGAAAACGATGGCCCTCGAAAGTATGTCACTTTTGGTGATAACTCAAAGGGTAAGGTGGTTGGCCTCGGTAAGGTGGCCATCTCACATGATAGCTCCATACAAAATGTCATGCTCGTTGAATCTCTTGGGTACAATTTACTTTCAGTATCTAGACTTGTTGATTTCGGTTTCAATGTCCTATTTACTAAAGTAGTTTGCCAAGTGTTTTCAAGAGACAATCATAAAATGGTCTTTACCGGTATACGTAGAGGTGATCTTTACATTGTCGATTTCACTAAAAAGGCTCAACCTAGAACTTGCTTAATTGCTAAATCTTCTAAAGGGTGGTTGTGGCATAGAAGGCTAGCTCATGTGGGCATGCGAAATCTTGATAAGCTTATTAAAGGTGATCATATCCTTGGAGCAAAAGATGTTATATTTAACAAGAATAGACTTTGTAGTGCTTGTCAAGCATGAAAACAAGTTGCAGGGAGTCACCCCGTGAAGAACATCATGGCCACAAGAAGACCGCTCGAGCTAGTTCATATGGATCTCTTTGGTCCCAATGCCTACAAGAGTCTTGATGGTAACTCATTTGGTCTAGTCATAGTCGATGATTTTTCAAGATTTACGTGGGTGTTCTTTCTAGATGATAAATCGCAGGTCCAAAAGTTCTTCAAAAACTTCGCTAGGAAGGCCCAAAATCAATTTGAAGTGAAGATCAAGAAGGTTCGGAGCGACAATGGAACGGAGTTCAAGAATGCAAATGTGGATACCTTTCTTGACGAAGAGGGGATTTCACACGAGTTCTCGGCCACGTACACACCTCAAAAAAATGTAGTTGTTGAGAGGAAGAACCAGACTCCTATTGAGATGGCAAGAATGATGCTTGATGAGTACAAGACTCCAAAACACTTTTGGGCGGAAGCGGTTGAGACAGCTTGTCATACAACAAATCGCTTGTATCTTCACAAGCTACTCCGCAAGATGGCATACGAGCTCCTCACCGGTAACAAACCCCAAGTTGGATACTTTCGAGTATTTGGCTCAAAGTGATACATTCTTGATAAGCATCGTCGTCCTAAATTTGCTCCTAAATCTCATGAAGGTTTCCTACTTGGTTATGGCTCAAACTCTCACACTTACCGTGTCTACAACAATTTCACCCGAAAGGTTGAAGAGATGGTAGATGTGAAGTTTGATAAATCTAATGGCTCGCAAGTAGAGCAATTGCCAATTGATGTAGGAGACAAAGACCCTTCAGAAGCAATCCAAGACTTGTCTGTTGGCAAGATTCATCCAACGGAGGTGAAGGAGAGTACCTTGTCCGTCCAAGTGCAAGCTTCTACCTCACGACAAGGTGAACCAAGAGTTGACATGGGAGCATCCACGAGTGGGACACACCAAAACGAAGAAAACGAGGACGTACACCAAGATGAACCTCATCAACCTCTTTCTCCACCACCACAAGAGAACGACAACGTCAACAATGAAGAAGTCCAAGAAGAAGAACAAGATGAAGAAGATGTTCCACCCCGAACAAAGCAAAAGCTCCCACGAGTTCGAGCAAGAGTCGCCAAAGACCATCCCGTCGAGCAAATCTACAATGATATCCAAACCGGGAGAATCACTCGCTCTAAAAATCGTTTGGCTAACTTTTGTGAACATTATTCATTCATCTCTAGCATTGAACCTATGAAGGTTGAAGAAGCATTGGAAGATCCGGATTGGATAAACGCCATGCATGAAGAGCTACACAACTTTGAGAGAAATCAAGTGTGGACATTGGTCAAGAAGCCCGACAAAAACCACAACATCATTGGTACCAAATGGGTGTTTTGCAACAAGCAAGATGAAGATGGACAAGTTTCGCAACAAAGCATGTCTCGTCGCCCAAGGCTACACTCAAGTCGAAGGTATGGACTATGGTGAGACATTGCCCCTGTTGCTAGACTTGAGTCCATTCGCATCTTACTTGCTTATGCTAATCACCATGATATCACCTTGTACAAAATGGACATTAAAAGTGCTTTTCTAAATGGTGAAATAGAGGAGGAAGTTTATGTTAAGCAACCTCCTGGCTTTGTCAATCCTAAGAAACCTAATCATGTTTACAAACTTCACAAAGCTCTTTATGGTCTTAAACAAGCTCCTAGAGCATGGTATAAATGCTTGACCAAGTTCCTTATTGAAAAAGGCTTTGAAATTGGAAAAATAGATTCTAGTCTTTTCACTAAAAGGGTTAATGGAGAACTATTTGTGTGCCAAATCTATGTTGATGATATTATATTTGGTTCGACTAACGCTCTCTATAGTGAGAAGTTTGGAAAGCAAATGTCGGAGAAGTTTGAGATGTCTATGATGAGTGAACTCAAATTCTTTCTCGGTTTGCAAATCAAGCAAACTAAGGAAGGTACCTTTGTCTCTCAAACAAAGTACACCAAGGACTTATTCAAGAAGTTCAATATGCAAGAATGCAAAGGTATGACTACACCCATTGTTGGGGAATGTAGTAATTTCAAAAAAATTCCTACGCACAGGCAAGATCATGGTGATGCATAGCAACGAGAGGGGAGAGTGTTGTCTACGTACCCTCGTAGACCGGAAGCAGAAGCATTAGCACAACGCAGTTGATGTAGTCGTACGTCTTCACGATCCGACAGATCCAAGTACCGAACGCACGGCACCTCCGAGTTTAGCACACGTTCAGCTCGATGACGTCCCGCGAACTCCGATCCAGCAGAGCTTCACGGGAGAGTTCCGTCAGCACGACGGCGTGGTGACGATGATGATGTTTCTACCGATGCAGGGCTTCGCCTAAGCACCGCTACGATATGACTGAGGTGGAATATGGTGGAGGGGGGCACCGCACACGGCTGGGAGAGATCAACTAATCAACTTGTGTGTCTATGAGGTGCCCCCTGGCCACGTATATAAAGGAGTGGAGGAGGGGAGGGCCGGCCCTCTCTATGGCGCGCCCTCGGGGAGTCCTACTCCCATCGGGAGTAGGATTCCCCCTTTCCTAGTAGAACTAGGAGCCCTTCCAAGTAGTAGGAGTAGGAGGGAAGGAAAGGGAAGGGAAAAGGAGAAGGAAGGAAGGGTGCGCCCCCCTCCCTAGTCCAATTCGGACCAGCCCATGGGGAGGGGTGCGGCCACCCTTTGAGGCCTTTCTCTCCTTTCCCGTATGGCCCATTAAGGCCCAATACGAATTCCCATAACTCCCCGGTACTCCCGAAAATACCCGAATCACCCGGAACCTTTCCGATATCCGAATATAGTCGTCCAATATATCAATCTTTACGTCTCGACCATTTCGAGACTCCTCATCATGTCCCCGATCTCATCCGGGACTCCGAACTCCTTCGGTACATCAAAACACATAAACTCATAATATAACTGTCATTGAACTTTAAGCGTGCGGACCCTACGGGTTCGAGAACTATGTAGACATGACCGAGACACGTCTCCGGTCAATAACCAATAGCGGAACCTGGATGCTCATATTGGCTCCTACATATTCTACGAAGATCTTTATCGGTCAAATCGCATAACAACATACGGTGTTCCCTTTGTCATCGGTATG
Organism: Triticum aestivum; assembly: GCF_018294505.1. Classification (NCBI taxonomy): domain Eukaryota; kingdom Viridiplantae; phylum Streptophyta; class Magnoliopsida; order Poales; family Poaceae; genus Triticum; species Triticum aestivum. The sequence goes on from NC_057812.1 coordinate 197,219,828, forward strand.
TTACTTGCCCGAGATTCGATCGTCAGTATCTCAATACCTAGTTCAATATCGTTACCGGCAAGTCTCTTTACTCGTTCCTTAACACATCATCCCGCAACTAACTCATTAGTTGCAATGCTTACAAGGCTTATAGTGATGTGCATTACCGAGTGGGCCCAGAGATACCTCTTCGACAATCAGAGTGACAAATCCTAATCTCGAAATACGCCAACCCAAGAAGTACCTTCGGAGAGACCTGTAGAGCACCTTTATTATTACCCAGTTACGTTGTGATGTTTGGTAGCACACAAAGTGTTCCTCCGGTAAACGGGAGTTGCATAATCTCATAGTCATAGGAACATGTATAAGTCATGAAGAAAACAATAGCAACAAACTAAACGATCAAGTGCTAAGCTAACGGAATGGGTCAAGTCAATCACATCATTCTCCTAATGATGTGATCCCGTTAATCAAATGACAACTCATGTCTATGGTTAGGAAACATAACCATCTTTGATCAACGAGCTAGTCAAGTAGAGGCATACTAGTGACACTCTGTTTGTCTATGTATTCACACATGTATTATGTTTCCGGTTAATACAATTCTATCATGAATAATAAACATTTATCATGATATAAAGAAATAAATAATAACTTTATTATTGCCTCTAGGGCATATTTCCTTCACTCTCCCACTTGCACTAGAGTCAATAATCTAGTTCACATCACCATGTGATTTAATACTAATAGGTCACATCACCATGTGATTAACACCCATAGTTCACATCGACATGTGACCAACACCCAAAGGGTTTACTAGAGTCAATAATCTAGTTCACATCGCTATGTGATTAACACCCAAAGAGTACTAAGGTGTGATCATGTTTTGCTTGTGAGAGAAGTTTAGTCAACGGGTCTGCCACATTCAGATCCATAAGTATTTTGCAAATTTCTATGTCAACAATGCTCTGCACGGAGCTACTCTAGCTAATTGCTCCCACTTTCAATATGTATCCAGATTGAGATTTAGAGTCATCTGGATCAGTGTCAAAATTTGCATCGACGTAACCCTTTACGACGAACCTTTTTATCACCTCCATAATCGAGAAACATATCCTTATTCCACTAAGGATAATTTTGACCGCTGTCCAGTGATCTACTCCTAGATCACTATTGTACTCCCTTGCCAAAAATAGTGTAGGGTATACAATAGATCTGGTACATAGCATGGCATATTTTATAGAACCTATGGCCAAGGCATAGGGAATGACTTTCATTCTCTTTCTATCTTCTGCCGTGGTCGGGCTTTGAGTCTTACTCAGTTTCACACCATGTAACACAGGCAAGAACTCTTTCTTTGACTGTTCCATTTTGAACTACTTCAAAATCTTGTCAAGGTATGTACTCATTGAAAAACTTATCAAGCGTCTTGATCTATCTCTATAGATCTTGATGCTCAATATGTAAGCAGCTTCACCAAGGTCTTTCTTTGAAAAACTCCTTTCAAACACTCCTTTATGCTTTGCAGAATAATTCTACATTATCTCCGATCAACAATATGTCATTCACATATACTTATCAGAAATGATGTAGTGCTCCCACTCACCTTCTTGTAAATACAGGCTTCACCACAAGTCTGTATAAAACTATATGCTTGGATCAACTTATCAAAGCGTATATTCCAACTCCGAGATGCTTGCACCAGTCCATAGATGGATCACTGGAGCTTGCATATTTTGTTAGCACCTTTAGGATTGACAAAACCTTATGGTTACATCATATACAACTCTTCTTTAATAAATCCATTAAGGAATGCAGTTTTGTTTATCCATTTGCCAGATTTCATAAAATGTGGCAATTGCTAACATGATTCGGACAGACTTAAGCATAGATACAAGTGAGAAACTCTCATCGTAGTCAACACCTTGAACTTGTCGAAAACCTTTTGCGACAATTCTAGCTTTGTAGATAGTAACACTACTATCAACGTCCGTCTTCCTCTTGAAGATCCATTTAATCTCAATGGCTCGCCGATCTTTGGGCAAGTCAATCAAAGTCCATACTTTGTTCTTATACATGGATCTCATCTCAGATTTCATGGCCTCAAGCCATTTCGTGGAATCTGGGCTCATCATCGCTTCCTCATAGTTCATAGGTTTGTCATGGTCAAGTAACATGACCTCTAGAACCTGATTACCGTACCACTCTAGTGCGGATCTCACTATGGTTTACCTACAAGGTTCGGTAGTAACTTGATCTGAAGTTACATGATCATCATCATTAGCTTCCTCACTAATTGGTGTAGGAGTCACAGAAATAGATTTCTGTGATGAACTACTTTCCAATAAGGGAGCAGGTACAATTACCTCATCAAGTTCTACTTTCCTCCCACTCACTTCTTTCGAGAGAAACTCCTTCTCTAGAAAGGATCCATTCTCAGCAATGAATTACTTGCCTTTGGATCTGTGATAGAAGGTGTACCCAACATTTTCTTTTGGGTATCCTATGAAGACACACTTCTCCGATTTGGGTTTGAGCTTATCAGGTTGAAACTTTTCCACATAAGCATTGCAACCTCAAACTTTTAGAAACGACAACTTTGGTTTCTTGCCAAACCACAGTTCATACGGCGTCGCCTCAACGGATTTAGATGGTGCCCTTTTTAACGTCAATGCAGGTGTCTCTAATGCATAACCCCAAAACTATAGTGATTAATCGGTAAGAAACATCATAGATTGCACTATATCCAACAATAGTACGGTTATGACGTTCGGACACACCATTATGCTGTGGTGTTCCAGGTGGCATGATTTTGTGAAACTATTCCACATTGTTTTAATTGAAGACCAAACTCGTAAGTCAAATATTTGTCTCTGCGATCAGATCGTAGAAACTTTATTTTCTTGTCACGATGATTTTCCACTTCACTCTGAAGTTCTTTGAACTTTTCAAATGTTTCAGACTTATGTTTCATCAAGTAGATATACCCATATCTGCTCAAATCATCTGTGAAGGTCAGAAAATAACGATACCCGTCGCAAGCCTCAACACTCATCGGACTGCTTACATTAGTATGTATTATTTCCAATAAGTCAGTTGCTCGCTCCATTGTTCCGGAGAACGGAGTCTTAGTCATCTTTCCCATGAGGCATGGTTCGCCAACATCAAGTGATTCCAAAAGCCCATCAACATGGATTTTCTTCATGCGCTTTACACCAATATGACCTAAACGGAAGTGCCACAAATAAGTTGCACTATCATTATTAACTTTGCATCTTTTGGCTTCAATATTATAAAATGTGTATCACCACGATCGAGATCCAACAAACCATTTTCATTGGGTGTATGACCATAGAAGGTTTTATTCATGTAAACGAACAACAATTATTCTCTAACTTACATGAATAACCGTATTGCAATAAACATGATCCAATCATATTCATGCTCAACGCAAACACTAAATAACATTTATTTAGGTTTAACACTAATCCCGAAAGTATAGGGAGTGTGCGATGATGATCATATCAATCTTGGAACCACTTCCAACACACATCGTCACTTCACCCTTAACTAGTCTCTGTTCATTCTGCAACTCCCGTTTCGAGTTACTATTCTGAGCAACTGAACTAGTATCAAATACTAAGGGGTTGCTATAAACACTAGTAAAGTACACATCAATAACATGTATATCAAATATACATATGTTCACTTTGCCATCCTTCTTATCCGCCAATTACTTGGGGTAGTTCCGCTTCCAATGACCAGTCCCTTTGCAGTAGAAGCACTCAGTTTCAGGCTTAGGTCCAGACTTGGGTTTTTTTCACTTGAGCAGCAACTTGTTTGCCGTTCTACTTGAAGTTCCCTTTCTTTCCCTTGGCCCTTTTCTTGAAACTAGTGGTCTTGTTAATCATCAACACTTGATGCTCTTTCTTGATTTCTACCTTCATCGATTTCATCATCATGAAAAGCTCGGGAATCATTTACGTCATCCCTTGCATACTATAGTTCATCAAGAAGTTTAGTAACTCGGTGATAGTGACTAGAGAACTTTGTCAATTACTCTCTTATTTGGAAGATTAACTCCCACTTGATTCAAGCAATTGTACTACTCAGACAATCTGAGCACATGATCACTGGTTGAGCTATTCTCCTCCATCTTGTAGGCAAAGTACTGTCAGAGGTCTCATACCTCTCGACACGGGCATGAGTATGAAATACCAATTTCAACTCTTGGAACATCTTATATGCTCCATGGCGTTCAAAACGTCTTTGAAGCCCCGATTCTAAGCCGTTAAGCATGGTGCACTAACTATCAAGTAGTCATCATATTGAGCTAGCCAAACGTTCATAACGTCTGCATCTGCTCCTGCAATAGGTCAGTCACCTAGCGATGCATTAAGGACATAATTCTTCTGTGCAGCAATGAGGATAAACCTCAGATCACGGACCCAGTCCGCATCATTGCTACTATCATCTTTCAACTTAGTTTTCTCTAGGAACATATCTAAAATATAGGGAAGCAATAACGCGAGCTATTGATCTACAACATAGATATGCAAATACTACCAGGACTAAGTTCATAATAAATTTAAGTTGAATTAATCATATTACTTAAGAACTCCCACTTAGAAAGACATCCCTCTAATCTTCTAAGTGATCACGTGATCCAAATCAACTAAACCGTAACTGATCATCACGTGAAATGGAGTAGTTTTCAATGGTGAACATCATTATGTTGATCATATCTACTATATGATTCACACTCGACCTTTTGGTCTCTAGTGTTCCGAGGCCATATCTGCATATGCTAGGCTCGTCAAGTTTAACCTGAGTATTTCTGCGTGTGCAAAACTGGCTTGCACCCGTTGTAGATGGACGTAGAGCTTATCACACCCGATCATCACGTGGTGTCTGGGCACGACGAACTTTGGCAACGGTGCATACTCAGGGAGAACACTTTTATCTTGAAATTTAGTGAGAGATCATCTTATAATGCTACTGTTATAACTAAGCAAAGTAAGATGTATAAAAGATAAACATCACATGCAATCAAAATATGTGACATGATATGGCCATCATCATCTTGTGCCTTTGATCTCTATCTCCAAAGCATCTTCATGATCTCCATCGTCACCGGCATGACACCATGATCTCCATCATCTTGATCTATATCAATGTGTCGTCACATGGTCGTCTCGCCAACTATTGCTCTTGCAACTATTGCTATCGCATAGCGATAAAGTAAAGCAATTATTTGGCACTTGCATCTTATGCAATAAAGAGACAACCATAAGGCTTCTGCCAATTGTCGAATACCTTCAACAAAACATGATCATCTCATACAACAACTTATATCTCATCATGTCTTGACCATATCACATCACAACATGCCCTGCAAAAACAAGTTAGACGTCCTCTACTTTGTTGTTGCAAGTTTTACGTGGCTGCTACGGGCTGAGTAAGAACCGTTCTTACCTACGCATCAAAACCACAACAATAGTTTGTTAAGTTGGTGCTGTTTTAACCTTCTCAAGGACCGGTCGTAGCCACACTCGGTTCAACTAAAGTTGGAGAAACTGACACCTGCTAGTCACCTGTGTGCATAGCATGGCGGTAAAACCAGTCTCACGTAAGCGTACGCGTAATGTCGGTCCGGGCCGCTTCATCCAACAATATCGCCGAACCAAAGTATGACATGCTGGTAAGCAGTATGACTTATATCACCCACAACTCACTTGTGTTCTACTCGTGCATATAACATCAACGCATAAAACCAGGCTCGGATGCCACTGTTGGGGAATGTAGTAATTTCAAAAAAAATCCTACGCACACGCAAGATCATGGTGATGCATAGCAACGAGAGGGGAGAGTGTTGTCTACGTACCCTCATAGACCGGAAGCGGAAGCGTTAGCATAATGCGGTTGATGTAGTCGTACGTCTTCACGATCCGACCGATCCAAGTACCGAACGCACGGCACCTCCGAGTTCAGCACACGTTCAGCTCGATGACGTCCCGCGAACTCCGATCCAGCAGAGCTTCACGGGAGAGTTCCGTCAGCACAACGGCGTGGTGACGGTGATGATGTTGCTACCGACGCTGGGCTTCGCCTAAGCACCGCTACGACATGACCGAGGTGGAATATGGTGGCGGGGGGCACCGCACACGGCTGGGAGAGATCAACTGATCAACTAGTGTGTCTATGGGGTGCCCCTGGCCACGTATATAAAGGAGTGGAGGAGGGGAGGGCCGGCCCTCTCTATGGCGCGCCCTAGGGCAGTCCTACTCCCACCGGGAGTAGGATTCCCCCTTTCCTAGTAGAACTAGGAGCCCTTCCAAGTAGTAGGAGTAGGAGGGAAGGAAAGGGAAGGGAAAAGGAGAAGGAAGGAAGGGTGCGCCCCCTCCCTAGTCCAATTCGGACCAGCCCATGGGGAGTGGTGCGGCCATCCTTTGAGGCCTTTCTCTCCTTTCCCGTATGGCCCATTAAGGCCCAATACGAATTCCTGTAACTTCCCGGTACTCCCGAAAATACCCGAATCACTCGGAACCTTTTCGATGTCCGAATATAGTCGTCCAATATATCGATCTTTACGTCTCGACCATTTCGAGACTCCTCGTCATGTCCCGGATCTCATCCGGGACTCCGATCTCCTTCGGTACATCAAAACACATAAACTCATAATATAACCGTCATCGAATTTTAAGCGTGCGGACCCTACAGGTTCGAGAACTATGTAGACATGACGAGACACGTCTCCGGTCAATAACCAATAGCGGAACCTGGATGCTCATATTGGCTCCTACATATTCTACAAAGATCTTTATCGGTCAAACCGCATAACAACATACGGTGTTCCCTTTGTCATCGGTATGTTACTTGCCCGAGATTCGATCGTCAGTATCTCAATACCTAGTTCAATATCGTTACCGGCAAGTCTCTTTACTCGTTCCTTAACACATCATCCCGCAACTAACTCATTAGTTGCAATTCTTGCAAGGCTTATAGTGATGTGCATTACCGAGTGGGCCCAGAGATACCTCTTCGACAATCAGAGTGACAAATCCTAATCTCGAAATACGCCAACCCAAGAAGTACCTTCGGAGACACCTGTAGAGCACCTTTATAATCACCCAGTTACGTTGTGACATTTGGTAGCACACAAAGTGTTCCTCCGGTAAACGGGAGTTGCATAATCTCATAGTCATAGGAACATGTATAAGTCATGAAGAAAGCAATAGCAACAAACTAAACGATCAAGTGCTAAGCTAACGGAATGGGTCAAGTCAATCACATCATTCTCCTAATGATGTGATCTCGTTAATCAAATGACAACTCATGTCTATGGTTAGGAAACATAACCATCTTTGATCAACGAGCTAGTCAAGTAGAGGCATACTAGTGCCACTCTGTTTGTCTATGTATTCACACATGTATTATGTTTCCGGTTAATACAATTCTAGCATGAAGAATAAACATGTATCATGATATAAGGAAATAAATAATAACTTTATTATTGCCCCTAGGGCATATTTCCTTCACCCATGCCTACTAGTGGACATCTTGATTTGACCAAAGATGATGAACCGGTTGATCAAAAGGTTTACTGCTCTATGATCGGTTCATTGTTATATCTATGTGCCTCTCGTCCCGATATTATGCTAAGTGTGTGCATGTGTGCACGATATCAAGCGGCCCCCAAAGGATGTCATCTTAAGGCTGTGAAAAGGATAGTGAGATATTTAATACATACACCAAATTTTGGCATTTGGTATCCTAAGAAGTCATCTTTTGATCGTGTTGGCTATTCCGATACGGACCATGCCGGAGACAAGGTTGACAGAAAGTCCACTTTGGGTACATGTCAATTTCTTGGTAGATCTCTTGTGTCTTGGTCCTCCAAGAAATAAAACTCGGTATCCTTATCCACCGTCGAAGCGGAATACATTGCCGTTGGTTCATGTTGTGCTCAATTACTTTGGATGATCCAAACTCTTAAGGATTATGTGATATATGTGAAACATGTTCCATTGCTTTGTGACAATGAGAGTGCTACTAAGATTGCTCACAATCCCGTGCAACATTATCTTACTAAGCATATTGAAGTTCGTCATCATTTCATTCGAGATCATGTTGCTAAAGGAGACATTGATCTTAAGTATGTTCGTACCGATAAGCAATTGTGAAAGATCGTGGATGTCGCCTAGAGGGGGGTGAATAGGCGTTTTAAAATAATTACGGTTTAGGCTTGAACAAATGCGGAATAAACCTAGCGGTTAATTTGTCAAGCACAAAACCTAAAGCAACTAGGCTCACCTATGTGCACCAACAACTTAAGCTAAGAAAGATAAGCAACTATGTGATAGCGAGATACATGACAAGAAACAATATGGCTATCACAAAGTAAAATGCATAAGTAAAGGGGCTCGGGTAAGAGATAACCGAGGCACGCGGAGACGATGATGTATCCCGAAGTTCACACCCTTGCGGATGCTAATCTCTGTTTGCAGCGGTGTGGAGGCACAATGCTCCCCCAGAAGCCACTAGGGCCACCGTAATCTCCTCACGCCCTCGCACAATGCAAGATGCCGTGATTCCACTAAGGGACCCTTGAGGGCGGTCACCGAACCCGTACAAATGGCAACCCTTGGGGCGGTCATCGAACCCGTATACTTTGGCAACCCTTGGGGGCGGTCACCGAAACCCGTCAAATTGCTCGGGGCGATCTCCACAACCTAATTGGAGACCCCGACGCTTGCCCGGAGCTTTACACCATAATGATTGAGCTCCGAACACCACCAACCTTCTAGGGCGCCCAAGAACCCAAGAGGAACAAGCTCTAGGGTGTCCAAACACCCAAGAGTAACAAGCTCAAGGGTACCAAGCACCCAAGAGTAATAAGCTTCTCAACTTGTAACTTCCACATATCACGTGGAGAACTCAAACCAATGCACCAAATGCAATAGCAAAGGCACACGGAGTGCCCAAATCCTTCTCTCTCAAATCCCACCGAAGCAACTAATGCTATGGAGGAAGATGAGAGGAAGAACAAGAAGAAGAACACCAAGAACTCCAAGATCTAGATCCAATGGGTTCCCCTCACATAGAGGAGAAAGTGATTGGTGGAAATGTGGATCTAGATCTCCTCTCTCTTTTCTCTCAAAAACTAGCAAGAATCTATGGAGGGATTGAGAGTTTGCAAGCTCTAAGAAGGTCAACAATGGGGGAAGAACACGAGCTCAAAGGATAAGGCTCATTGGGGAAGAAGACCACCTTTTATAGGAGGGGGAAAATCCAACCGTTATCTGCTCAGCCCACACACGAGCGGTACTATCGCTCGGGCAGAAGAAACAGAGAAATGGAGCAACAAAACATGAACCTTGGGGTGGTAGTACCGCATATGAGCGGTACTACCGCTCACCTTAGCGGTACTACCGCTGGAGGAGCAGAACACGGGACCAAACGAGGCAGGGTAGAGCTGAGTACGACGGCAGTAATGCAGTAGCGGTACTACCGCCCGACCGGAGCGGTACTACCGCCCGACCGGAGTGGTACTACCGCTTAGGCGGAACTACCGTGCCTTACTGCCATGCAACTACTGCTAAACCCGACACGAAAAGAGCAGGACCCAAAATCGAGGCGGTAGTAGAGCGGTACTAGAGCGGTACTACCGCTCGACGCTATAAGCGGTACTACCTGCGGTACTACCGCAGGGAGAAAACCAGAACCGCCATAACTTCTTCATACGAGCTCCGAATTGAGCAAACTCAAGCTTGTTGGATACAAGACGATGAGTAGCATCAAAACAACGACTAGTTATAGTAAGAAGAGGCAGGGGAGGTATGCCAACAAATAGAGGAGTGAAACCTCCAACCGAGAAGAACCGGCATAACCTCCAACATCGAAAACATTATAGAAGATGCGAGTGGACTCCATTTTCGATGAACTCGAGCTTGTCACCAAGATGACCATAAGCTCCAAAACTCACAAAGAGAAGAACCAAACAAGAACCAATAAAGATGATGCAAGGATGCAATGGTTTGAGCTCTCTAAGAACGATACGATCAAGCTACTCATCGAGAGCCCCCCTTGATAGTACGGCAATCGATCCTATACCCCGGTCTCCCAACTACCACTATGAGACCGGTAAACTAGATAACCTATCAAGGGCAAACCTTTGTCTTGCACATAGTCCACTTGAGCTAGATGACGACGATCTTGACTTCCTCAAGTTGTACCACCTTTCTTGATTGCGTTGGCTTAGTGAAGACTAGTAGATTGCTCCCCAATACTCCACTATGGGTGAGCAACTCTTCCGCACATCTTCACAAGTCCATTGTCACCAGAATGGAAGGAAAGCTTCAAGCATTTGATCTCTTCGTGATGCATCACTTGAACTTGCACATGGTAACCTAACCCCACACAAAACTCTCACGAAGACCATGGGTTAGTACACAAAGCGTAATTGACAATGCTTACCGTACCATGGGATCACTTGATCCCTCTCGGTACATCTCCTGTGCTTTATGAGTTGATCAACTTGATTCACTCTTGACTTAGTCTTGATCAACCTTGAACCTTTACAATTCTCTTCATTTGGATGATGTCTTGAAGGTAGACATGAATGATCACACAATCTTCTTCTTCAAGACATGCTTGCAATAAGCTCAACACTCACATGACCGATCTTTGGATAATTCCTTGAATAACACCTTGGTCGACACAAACTCTCCTTGAAACCAACACATGTACTCCAAGAAAAGCCTATGGACAAAACCTTTAATATAACTCAAGGCAACAATTAGTCCATAGAGATTGTCATCAATTACCGAAACCAAACATGGGGGCACTGCATGTTCTTTCAAATTGGCGGATATGTTCACCAAACCGCTTGATGAGAAAGTCTTTTACCGTTTGAGAGGTGAATTGAACATCATTGATGCTTCAAACTTGGAGTAGGAACTCCATTTGGATACATGCAAGGCATGAGCCTGTGACTAATCCTTGGTATTTCTTTCATGTTGCTATTTATATGTCTTGGATATATTTACACCCTTGCATTCTATCTAACCCTTGTAGGTACTTGGATGAATCTAAATCTATGAGATTGCAACCCACTCACATCTTGAGCAATTTCTACATCACCAAGTCTCTGCACAATGCTGGTTGAATTCAAGGAAGCACGAAACCTCTCAAACATATCCTTTGACAATTCTATATTAAGTCTTATGATTGTCATTTTGGATACAGAAGTGCTCTTCCTTGCAAGACTAACCCATGTAGGTAGATGAACTCAAATTCCAAGTGGTGCTCCCAACTCTTGATGAGCTACATCAACCTTGAGCATCCCACACAAGTTCAACTACATGATCAAGATCAACACCACCACCCAAGGTATGTTATTCCATCTTAGAGAAACTTTGCTCCAAGTCATGGGTCAAAGCAACTCAACAAAATGTGAATACATCAAATTCTTAAACGAAAAATGGTAACCCCATTTTGCGCTTAAGCGATGAGTATGACTTATGATCAAGTGCTCTCACTTGACTCCTTAGTCAATATACTCTAACATAGGTGACTTTGTCACCGCCCAATTCTAGATGAAGTTCTCTAGTATTTCTTTGAGTTTTTGCATTTTGTCCTTTGCATATTTATTCCCTCTTCTTTATAAAAAAAACTTCATCTAGATTTTATTTTCTTTGATCTATTCTGCATTCCCTCCATCCAATTCATTGCAAATCTTTCGGCTAATTCCTTGCAAATCCTTGTGAGATTTTATTTGCCAAGTGAGCTGAGGTGACAAGTGTTTTATCTGTGACGAACTCGGTCACACCGGTTTGTCTCCTTCCGTCCAACCGAATTCGGTGCACACAACTCGGTGCCACCGATTTCACTACAGGAAAGACAGCTTGCCACTTGTTCCTACATTCTTTTTGCTCCAGCTCCACTCAATGATTTTTGTCCTCTACCAGCATCACATTCGACTTGCTGCTTTGTTCTGTGACTCAAGGACCAAACCCATTTGTAACAAAAATCCAGGAGAACCCTTCTTGGAAATTGATGTCAAAGGGGGAGAGAGAGATCACATCAAAGCTTAATCATTTCTATAGGAGGGGAGCATGAAGGGAGAGAATGTTCTTTAACAAGGAGAAAGAAACCCCAGATGCTTCGTGTTCAAGAGGAGAGAAGTCACATGTCTTTAAGAGGGGAAAGACATGTTCATATTTACCTATTTGCATTTAGCTCTTTTTTTTCTCTAATTTTCTGTTCCCTATCTTCTCTCAGTATCCCATGCTAGATTCAGGGGGAGCAAGACATCTAAGGGAAGGAAATCCTTGAATTCATTGCACATCTTTACCTTTGGAGACATGTCTATATCCATTGGGGTACTCAATACTCACTCTCTACATGTCATCCCAGTCTTGGTACTCTTGTGGTTTATTTTGTTTGCTCTGGCTAGTAGGTGTATCTGTGTTATCTAACCTTGTTTACTCAGATTCATTCCTTCCTAAGCCAACTCAAGACCTCAAGGTAAGTATATGCATCATAGTCATGTGTATGAGGATCTCTTGCTGATGTGCATACAGTTTGCAAGGACTCATGAGCATGAAGGTACATTTCCTATATTCACATCATTTGCTCTGATGCATATAGCCAAGATACAAGTAACTCATTGCTTGCTCTATCATGACTATGCACTCATATGCTCTTATGTTCCATATTCATATGATTGCATACATGTAGGGGGAGCCTATGCATGTTACATGTCCTTGCAAAGCTTTACTTGTTATTCCCTATATCTTTATCTAAAGCTTTGATGTATGCTGTCATCAATTACCAAAAAGGGGGAGATTGAAAGCATAAGTGCTCCCTGGATGATTTTAGTAATTAATGTCAACATATCTATTGTTGGACTAATGCTTCTACCTAGTATATTTCAGATAAGTTCAACAATGGAGTGACATGGACTAGAGGATGTGGAACCCCTTGAAGATGCTGAGGACAAAGGATTGGCTCAAGCTCAAAGCTCAGGACTCTACATTTTCTATTTTAGTGATCCAAGATCACATTGAGTCCATAGGAAAGCCAATACTATTAAGAGGGGATGAGGTGTTGCTTAATGGCTTGCTTGCTCAAAGTGCTTAGTGATATGCTCCAAAGCCCTCAACCATTTTCTCATATCCACATATGTCCCAAACGAAAAGTCAAACTCGGCCCCACCGAAACTTTCTATCCGGCGCCACCGAGTTCACTTGACATAGCCACTGCCAGAAACCCTAATCAATTCGGTCTCACTGATAGGGATCTCGGTATCACCGAGATGGGATTGCAAACTTTCTGTCGCCTATTGCAATAATTTCGGTCTCACCGAAATATGCACTCGGTCCCACCGAGATTGCAATGCAAACTCTCGGTTTCCCTTTCGTAACATTTCGGTTCAACCGAGATGAGCGAATCGGTCCCACCGAGTTTTCCTGACCAACTCTTTGTTTGTCTATTACCAAAATCGGTCATACCGAGTTTGTGTAATCGGTCTCAACAAGATTACGTTATGCCCTAACCCTAATGAAATCGGTCCTACCGAGTTGACATATCGGTCCCACCGAAAACCCTAACGGTCACATTATGAACCAAATCGGTTCGATCGAGTTTCAAGATTCGGTCCCACCGAGTTTGGTAAATTGTGTGTAATGGTTAGATTTTGTGTGGAGGCTATATATACCCCTCCACCCACTCTTCATTCATGGAGAGAGCCATCGGAACATGCCTACACTTCCAATATATATTTTCTGAGAGAGAACCACCTACACTTGTGTTGAGGTCAAGATATTCCATTCCAACCACATAAATCTTGATCTCTAGCCTTCCCCAAGTTGCTTTCCACTCAAATCATCTTTCCACCAAATCCAATCCTATGAGAGAGAGTTGAGTGTTGGGGAGACTATCATTTGAAGCACAAGAGCAAGGAGTTCATCATCAACACACCATTTGTTACCTCTTGGACAATGGTGTCTCCTAGATTGGCTAGGTGTCACTTGGGAGCCTCCGTCAAGATTGTGGAGTTGAACCAAGGAGTTTGTAAGGGCAAGGAGATCGCCTACTTCATGAAGATGTATCCGAGTGAGGCAAGTCCTTCATGGGTGACGGCGATGGTGGGATAGACAAGGTTGCTTCTTCGTGGACCCTTCGTGGGTGGAGCCCTTCATGGACTCGCGTAAGCGTTATCCTTCGTGGGTTGAAGTCTCCATCAATGTGGATGTACGATAGCACCACCTATCGGAACCATGGATAAAAAATCTCCGTGTCTCCAAATTGCGCTTGCACACTCCAATCCCATCCCTTTACATTCTTGCAACTTGCATGCTTTACTTTCCGCTGCTCATCTACTCTTATCATGCTTGCTTGATATGTATTGTGAATGTGTGAACTTGTGCTAAAACTTCACTTCAACTTAAAGAATTTAAAAACTTCAACTTTTCTTACTAAGAGTCTATTCACCCCCCTCTAGACAACTCTTCTCGATCCTTTCACCACCCCGCCCTTTCCTCTCCCAAATCCCGCGCCCGCCCTAGAAAACTTCCATGGCCAGTGAACCCACCACCCCCCCTGGTCCCAACTGAAGCCGCCCCCATCCCCGTCGTGACTGTCCCTGCCATGGCTGCCCGTGTCGTGGCCCAGGTGAAGCAAAAGAAAGAGCTCACCCCGGAGCAGAGAGTTGCCGAGATGGCGAAGTGGGCCAAATGAAGGAGGGGAGTCAAGACAAAAGACAAAACTGTGGCTGCCGCCACACTCAGGAATGGGCCGCCACTGTGGATGCTAACGCCATCACCGCCAAAGTTGCGCAAGCCACCCTCATCATGTTATGGATTGTCCGCGAGCTGGACCTTGTCATAGCTGCCATCGCGGCAGCCAACTCGGGTTCGTCAGCAACCTGCTCGCCAAGGCTTCCTAAGTTGCCTTACATGTCAACATCGCCGCTGACATATGGGTACTTAGCCGGACACAACCCGACAACGTCCTGCTTCTCCAAACAACCTCGGGAGAACTCGTCGAAAATCGGTATTTCATTTCGATCGTCCTCGTGGTGCCTCCAATTGATCTCAACGCCGCACTTGTGGTCGACTGACCTACGATGCAAAGGAAGCCCCCACGGGTGGTCGTCTCCACGACAAACCTCCCCGATGACTGCAACCTATTTGATGAAAAATCGGCCCCGACACCAGACGGCCCAAAGGTATCTGGGTACTACAAGGATGGAGAGGGTCTCATGGAGGACATGATCAATGAGGGTGGTCAAGGGACTCATGATGGTGGCTAAGAGAGCAAGGCCAAGAAAGGCGATTAGGCGCTTTGGCAATTTGGCGCTCGTGGTCCGGAGCCAAAAATAAGAAAAACAAAAATACATTTAAATTTTCTAAAATATGAAAATAATCCCACATGAGTATTTAAGTACACAAACTCGAGGTCAGGAGGAGAAGCGGGACGTTGTCGGGTTGTGTACCTCACTAGCTTCCGGATTGTAGGAGCTTTTCTTACAATAGATGATTCCATGTTTTCCCTTTCTCTGAGGTACCTATATGCACATTATTAAAAGAGAAGTATGTTTTTGGTCTCTCAAGTTCCCTAAAAGTGTAGACTTGGTCCCTCAAAATTGTTTGATAGACATTTGGTCCTTCAAGTCTCAAAACCAGATAAGTTTGGTCCAAAACCAGATTTTGAGCATGTCGACCGGGTTTGACCATGTTTAACCGATGAACAGTAAATTAAAAAATAGCAAAAGAATTTTAAAAAATCTGAAATTTTGTGACAACCAACATGCTTGGGTGCGCTAGGTGCGTGTAAATTTTTGTGGTCAAATAACATCCGAGGAGCTCTTAAAACACAATTTTGCCTTTTTTGTGAGCCAATTTTTTTTGCCATGAGCTCTTCGAATGTCGAATCACCACACAAATTGTCACGCACCTAGCGCACCCAAGCATCTTTGTTACCACAAAATTTCAGTTTTTTTAAAAAAATTCTTTTTTTATTTACTATTCATTGCTCAAACCGGGTCAACGTGGTCAAACCTGTTCAACATGGTCAAAATATGATTCTGGATGAAACTTATCCGGTTTTGAGACTTGAAAGTTGAAAGACCCAATGTCTACCAAAAAACTTCAAGAGGCCAAGTCTATACTTTTGGGAAACTCGAGGAACCAAAAACATACTTTTCTCTTATTAAAACATGACCATGGTTTTTGACCGGTTTACAACCGCTAAGTCAATCTTGTGTTCATGTTTCCCTAAATGTGTCAAGTAGACATGATTCCGAGGTCGCGTTGGGAACCAGTACTGATGCTCCGTTGTTATTGGCAGATTCTTCTTCAACTGTTCAAACAACAACATCTATCCCAAAAGTTGATTGGGATAACTTACAAATAGTAGAGGCACACGATGATGAAGGTAGAATTGAACAAATGAGTGAAGATCAACTATGTGTGATTTTGGGCTTGAAGGATGAGAAAGAGAGAGCAAAGACGACTGAACCAAAGGGTTGTAGAATGGTTGAGCAGGGGAGTAATAATGAAGGTGCTCCCATTCCTGTGAGCTGTGAACTCATTTCAGTTTCATCTACGAACTTGTCGTTTTATTTTGTGAAACGGGAACTCATTTCAGATTCATCTACCATGTAGGCAAAGGCCATCTGTAAGTTAATAAACTGGTAAATTACCAAGGATGGTAAAAGTCAGTGAGCTTTTGTTCTATTCCTTCTTTTCATGTTTTCCCAACCGTGTGCACTCTCTATCTCTCTATCTTTCTCTCAAACTTCCAGTGGCCCTGCATGCCATACTATCTGGCTTCCTATCTGGCTTCCTCTATAGAACAGAGGAGAGAGGATGTACTACTTTTCCCCTTGTATTGTGAGATGCTAGAAGAACTACTAGCACCGCCTCTCTCTGTGATTTCCTTTATGTGCCTGCCTCTTGATTTTCTGATCGACATCTATATGTCTCTCCCTTCCCAATGTACTGAAATTTTTGGTCTACATGTTTCTACCACTTCTAGCTATAATTCCATTTCCTGTCCTTCAACAAGCTACAGCAAGTGCAACAGAACAGGTTGCAGCAGGTAGCTTATGGACTGAAATTTGCGGCATTCATTTCTCGTATTGTCTCTCAGTTGATCCTGTCCGTGAAACTAAACGTGACATGTTGTTCTTAATGTAATTTCCAAACTGCACTCCAAGAATAAGTAAATGATTACATCAGACCTTATTTACAGGTTGGTTGCATTCTCCATTTTCAGCACCTGCACCTGCGTCCATCTCCTGCTCAAGGACCACCAAAAGGGCCTCCAGCCGTTGCCGCCGTCACGCCACTGGTGATGCTGTTCCGTGCCGCCCTTGCCACTAGAACACCTCTCCAGCATGTCGCGGGGTGAACTGGAGCTGCGCTAGCACGCAGGGGGAGGGGGAAGCTGCGGTAGCTCACGCAGGCATCACTGAGGCGAGGGCGAGCTGCGCCGCCTCGTGCAGACGTCGACGAGCACCGGCGGCGAGCTGCGAGGGCTCGCGGAGGCATCAGCGAGGCGGTGGTGAGCTGAGCTGGTGCGCGCAGGCGTTGGCGAGCAAGCTAGGGCGGCGAGCTGCGGTGGCTCACATAGGCATATGATGATTTGCAATATGATGTATTGATCGGGGTGCTGGTGCACGCATATATAATACAAGGGAAGACCTCTACCTCAACTATACAAGACTAGGAGGTGGGCCACAACTCCAATACACGTGCAATACAAAATATATACTCAACACCCCCCGCCCCGCGCAGTCGAAGCGTCGCTGGAGACACAGAGACTGGACCTAAACTCCTCGAAGACGGGAGTAGGCAATCCCTTAGTCATCACATCAGCAAACTGTTGCGTCGTCGGCACGTGGAGAACCCGAACACGACCAAGGGCAACCTGCTCGCGCATGAAGTGAATATCGACCTCAATATGCTTCGTCCGTCGATGGTGCACCAGGTTGGCGGAGAGGTAGACCGCGCTGACGTTGTCGCAGTAGACAAGAGTGGCCTTGTGAACATCACAAAGCAACTCCTGAAGCAGCTGACGTATCCAAGAGCACTCGGCCATGGCATTAGCCACCGCGCGATACTCTGCCTCAACGCTGGAGCGGGAGACCGTGGGCTGCCGCTTCGATGACCAAGAGATCAACGAGGGCCCAAGGTAGACGCAGTAGCCTAACGTAGAGTGTCGCGTGTCAGGGCAGCCGGCCCAGTCAGCATCCGAGTTGGCCACGAGGTCGGTGGAGGCGGAGGCCATCAGGGTGAGTCCCAAGGACATGGTGCCGCGTATGTAACGGAGAATACGCTTCACCAAAGTCCAATGAGAGTCACGCGGGGCGTGCATATGGAGGCACACCTGCTGAACAGCGTACTGCAGGTCGGGGCGAGTCAACGTCAAGTACTGTAAAGCACCGACGATAGAGCGATAAAACGCTCCATCAGACGCGAGAGACCCCTCCAGAGCAGAGACCTTCGCCTTCGTGTCGACGGGGGTAGGCGCCGGCTTGCAATTAAGCATACCGGCACGCTCAATGAGCTCATGGGCGTACTTCTGCTGATGCAGAAAGAAATCGTCAGCCCGGCGGATCATCTCGATGCCGAGAAAGTAGTGCAGGGGCCCTAAGTCCTTGAGGGCGAACTCATCACGAAGACGAGCAGTCAGCCGCTGAAGGAGATCGGGGGTGGACGCCGTGAGGATGATGTCATTGACGTAGAGCAGCAGATATGCAGTGTCAGCTCCCTGATGATACACAAAGAGTGAGGCATCAGAGCGAGTGAACCGAAAGCCCAGAGACTGCAGGAAGGCTGCGATACGCTGGTACCAAGCCCGAGGCGCCTGCTTCAACCCGTAAAGAGAGCGGGAGAGCAAGCACACGAAGTCGGGGTGCTCGGCGTCGACAAAACTAGTAGGCTGCTCACAGAACACCTGCTCGGCGAGATGACCGTGCAAGAAGGCGTTGAAAATGTCCAACTGATGCACAGGCCAGGCGCGTGAGACGGCCAGCTGAAGGACGGCGCGGATCGTGCCCGATTTCACAACCGGGGCGAAGGTGTCGGTGAAGTCCACGCCCGCGCGTTGCCGAAGCCACGAACCACCCATCGAGCCTTGTAGCGCTCGAGAGAACCGTCCGGGCGAGTCTTGTGTCGAAACACCCACTTGCCAGAGATGATGTTGGCACGAGGGGGTCACGGAACAAGCCGCCACGTGCGATTGCGCTGCAGGGCGTCGAACTCCTCCTGCATCGCAGCCAGCCAATGGGGATCCCGAAGGGCGGCACGAGCAGAGGTGGGGATGGGTGATAGCGTCGATGTCGAGGCAGCACACGCATACTCGTCGGAGGAATAGTGCGTGCTCGGCCGATGCACTCCTGCACGGGCACGGGTGATCGGGCCGGCAAGGGCGGCGGCTGCCGCGGCAGAAGGGGCCACAGCGGCGACGGGGGCCACGGCCACAACAGGGGCGCCCGCGGCGGCGGGGGCCGCAGCCACAACGGGGGTGCCCATGGCGGCGGGGGCCGCGGCGTCAGAGGCCACGATGGTGCCAGCCGAGCCAGCCGTGGAGGAGGCGACGGGCGAGGTCGAGGTCGAGCCCATCGCAGGAGTAGCGGTGCCGGCCGGGGTGGCGGGTGGGGTGCCCGCGGGCTCGACCTCGGGCGAGGGAGCCGGGGACCCGGGGACCCGGTCGGACTCAACCTCGGGTGAGGGAGCCGAAGGAGCCGTGGCCGAAGGAACCTGAAAAAAGGGAACACCATCTCGACGAAGTACACGTGCCTCAAGGTGTACACACGATGAGTGACAGGATCATAGCACTGGTAACCTTTGGTGTTGGGAGGGTAGCCAAGGAAGATGCATGGGACGGAGCGGGGTGCAAGCTTGTGTGGCGTGGTGGACGCGGTGCTAGGATAACAGAGACACCCAAAGATGCGAAGGCCATCATAGGACGGTGGTGTACCAAAAAGAAGGTGGTGAGGGGCTAGTTCCACCGAGGACGACACGTATGAATGTTGACTAAGAGAGAGGCGGTGGCGAGGGCATCGGGCCAGAACCGAGCGGGCACGTTAGCGTGAAAGAGCAACGTGCGAACGCAGTCATTAAGAGTGCGGAGAATGCGCTCGGCGCGGCCATTTTGCTGTGAAGTGTAAGGGCAAGTCAGACGGAAGGTGGTGCCGTGAGAGGCGAGAAGTGAGCGAAGAGCGACGTTGTCAAACTCTTTTCCGTTATCAGTTTGGAGTGCGAGTATGGGGCGACCGAATTGGGTGGTGACATAGGAGTAAAAGGCGGTGAGTGTGGCTAAAGTATCGGATTTACGACGAAGGGGAAAAGTCCACACATAATGAGAGTAATCATCTAAAAGCATCAAGTAGTAAAGATAGTCCGTGTTACTCGCAACAGGAGATGTCCAAACATCACTATGAAGTAATTGAAACGGAAAAGTGGAAACTGAAGAAGACGCACTAAAGGGAAGACGAACGTGCTTGCCTAAGCGACAAGCCTCACAAGAGTGCTCGTCGAGCTTATCACATGAGAAAGAGAAACTCCGAAGAATTTGACGTAATACGGTGTGGTTGGGGTGACCCAAGCGAGCGTGCCAAAGGTCAACACCGGCGGCAAGGGCGACGGGTGTGGGGGTGGAGGCGCCGGCTTGCATGGGGTAGAGCTCATCGGGACTGTCACATCGGTGAAGGACCATCCGGGTACGGGCGTCTTTCACAGAAAAGCCAACACCGTCAAATTCAACAGTAAGGGGGTTCTCACGAGTAAGACGACGAACTGAAACTAGGTTCGTGACTAAATCAGGTGAAACAAGAACATTAGACATAGCGATGGATGTGGAAGTGGAGGGAAAGCTAGTGCTACCGATATGAGTAATAGGTAAAGAGGAGCCATTGCCGACAGTGATACGAGTGGGTGTGTGAACGGGAGTGGAGGAGGTTAGGTTACCGGGATGAGCTGCCATGTGCGCAGTAGCACCTGAGTCCATGTACCAGTCGCCTCCACCGACAGAGCTACTCAGCGACGACGCGGAGTGCTGGGCGGCGAGGAGGGTGGGGTCCCATGGCACAGGTACCGGCGGCGGCGGAAGGCCCCCGTAGGGCGGCGTCGGGACGGGCGGGCCATAACCACCGAGGGGTGGCGGCGCAAGGAGGGCGCCGTAGCCGGCGCCACTCGGCTGGAAGGGCGCGCCGATGAACGCCTGGTGGCCAGCGGGGAGAGCCTGCTGGTAGTGCGGCGCCTCCCCGGTGTCCTGGGCCCGCTGCTGCTGCAGGCGGCGGCAACCGCCGCCACGCCGGATGCGTCGGCCCCCTCCCCCTTGCGGGTGCTGCGAGGGAGGCGCTGGTGGCGACAACGGGTAACACCAGGCGGATGCGGGAGGACGCGACTGGATCGACGCGGCCGGTGGAGCGATTCCACCGCAGATGGTGAAGCAGCCCGAAGAGTCCATGAAAGACGTTAGAAGCGGCGAGAAGAGGAAGGGGGCGGCGGCGGCACGCGGGAGCGCGGCGGCGGCGGCAGTGGCGTGGTAGGTGAGAAGCTGCGGCGGCAGTGGCGCGCACGGGGAAGCGCTGCGCGGCGGCGGCGGTGGGGGGGAGCTGCGGCGGCAGCCGCGGCGGTGCGGTGGCGGTGGCGGCGGTAGTAGGGAGCGGCGGCGGCGCGCGCGAGGAGGTGCAGCGCGGCGGCGGCAGTGGCTGCAGGGAGAGGCGAGCGCACGGAGCGACTTGCGGCGGCACAGAACACGGCTGATGGCGCGCAGGTACACAGTAGCCGGAGCTAACCAGGCACACCAGAAATGATCCGGCGAGGCGTAGTTGACTAGCAAAGCTAGCACTGGTGGAAAAACAGGCTTCCGTCCAGCCCCATAAGTCGCGAAGCTGTAGGAACCGCGACTAATGGGACCTTTAGTCGCGGTTCTGGAGGTGAACCGCGACCAAAGGCCTGGGCCCAGGGCGCTCGGTGGCCAGTTGGCGCACGTGAGGGTCTTTAGTCGCGGTTGGCCAGGACAACCGCGACTAAAGGCCTTCGGGCACCTTTAGTCACGGTTTGCCAGGCCAACCGCAACTAAAGCCCCTCCCCTATATATACCCATCCAGCAGCCAACACTTAGCCATTTGGAGCCATTCTCTTCACAAGTGGGTGTAGGTTTGCTTTTGGTTCCTCTTATTCACATAAGGTGTTTGATGAAATGCCCCAAGAGCATGAAACAAACATGACATGAAGTGTTGGAGCCACACTCCTCGATCGCGGTTAGCAACTTGATGAACCTTTGATGTGTCATTGATAAAATATGCATGTGTGCAGTTCATTGTTTAATTTATATTGTTTGTAGCTAGTTAGTTTAACAAATGCATGATGGTTAATTATATATTTTATATTATAATAATGCAGATGAATCGGCAATGGATGTACGGTAACCGACTCTCCGGCGAGTTCACTACGGGTTTGAAAGATTTCCTCGTAGTGGCTAATGCGAACAAGCAGGGGGGTTTTGTTATCTGTCCATGTGTTATCTGTAAGAATCAGAAGGGTTACTCTTCCTCAAGAGATGTTCACATGCATCTGCTTAGGCACGGTTTCATGCCAAGCTATAATTGTTGGACCAAGCATGGAGAAAGAGGGGTTATAATGGAAGAAGATGAAGAAGGGGATGATTTCATCGATGAAAGCTATCTTGCTCATTTCGGTGATACTTTCATGGAGGATGCTGAAGGTGAAGGGGAAGGTGAAGAAGAGGCACGTGATGATCCCGTTGATGATCTTGGTCGGACCATTGCTGATGCACGGAGACGCTGCGAAACTGAAAAGGAGAGGGAGAATTTGGATCGCATGTTAGAGGATCACAGAAAGGCGCTGTACCCCGGATGCGATGATGGTCTGAAAAAGCTGGGCTGCACACTGGATTTGCTGAAATGGAAGGCAGAGGCAGGTGTAGCTGACTCGGCATTTGAAAACTTGCTGAAAATGTTGAAGAATATGTTTCCAAAGGATAACGAGTTGCCCGCCAGTACGTACGAAGCAAAGAAGGTTGTCTGCCCTCTAGGTTTAGAGGTTCTGAAGATACATGCATGCATCAACGACTGCATCCTCTACCGCGGTGAATACGAGAATTTGAATGAATGCCCGGTATGCACTGCATTGCGTTATAAGATCAGAGGCGATGACCCTGGTGACGATGTTGAGGGCCAGAAACCCAGGAAGAGGGTTCCCGCCAAGGTGATGTGGTATGCTCCTATAATACCACGGTTGAAACGTCTGTTCAGGAACAAAGAGCATGCCAAGTTGTTGCGATGGCACAAAGAGGACCGTAAGTCGGACGGGGAGTTGAGACACACCGCAGATGGAACGCAATGGAGAAAGATCGACAGATGGTTCAAAGATTTTGCAGCTGACGCAAGGAACATAAGATTTGCTCTAAGTACGGATGGCATGAATCCTTTTGGCGAGCAGAGCTCCAGCCATAGCACCTGGCCCGTGACTCTATGCATCTACAACCTTCCTCCTTGGTTGTGCATGTAGCTGCTGGGATCGTGGAAAGTGGCGGGGATAACACATGATTGACTTCGATCTGGTGGTGCTTCTAGTATCCGGTCTCGAGCTCCGGGATGAAAATCCAAGGTCTAACCCATGTTGGTTTTACCTGGCAATGGCGATGTTTTTGCATCATTACCTTGTTGAAGGCATTGCATGGATATGCTCGGACTTGCTTCTTCAGGGTGAAAACCAAGATTCTGATCATTGGTGGTCGGATCCGGTAACGGCGGTGTTTGAGCATCATTGCCTTGTTGAAGGTGTTGTTGTTGAAGAACTTTTTCGTTGTCCTTGTGGTGTCAAGAGATGATTGGTGCGGATATGGTCGTCGATGTAGTTTGTCGGTCGCTGTTTTGATCATAGGTTTTTTTTACTCGCTTAGGCATAGCTTTGGTCTTGTATGACTTTACTTTTTGCCGGCGTTTTTTTAGTGTGAGTGTGTTGGTGTTGGCTGTGTGCATCCTAGCTATGTAGAGGCCGGGTGTGTGCTCTTTATGTCTGTATCTTCTTGATGCTTCATTTTGAGTCAATAAAATCCACCCTTTATCGAAAAAATACTGTAGATCTTTTAAAGGGATGTGGATACCCAGCTTTGGTGTGGGCGGCTTAATAGGGAGGCCTGTCGGGGAGAAGATGAAGAGAGAAACAAAGGTCTATCGGTTGCAAAATGGAGGAGATGAAAAGGAAGGACGTTTGGAATGCCTTGTGTGGAGGAAGAAATAATGAAAAGATGTAAATGGGGTGATTATCACCAGAAACTTAAATGTTTTCTACAGGTGGAGCGAGATAGGGGGTTACTGGCCTTCCACTCTTGGGGAAACGATGACGTTTTTTTCTTAGGAAGAGACGCACTGGCTTTTTTCTCCGTGGATGTGCTCTAATTAGTTGTTACGTGTGGAAATTAACTACTGGTCGGACCAGGGCTGCTGACATGGCACATGTGATGTGGTGGTATGATTGCATGTCAAGGGAAATGAACTAATGGACCTACTTGATGATGTGGATAGCTTACATGTCAAGAGAAATAGGATAGTGGGGATGAGCTATTTAGATATTATAGATTATAGATTCGATTTGTTTATCATCTATGCGATTAGTCCATAGCTACTAGTTCACATAGCTACTTGCTAGTAGACTTGCTATTAGGTCTTTATGTGGTTTGTGCGTAAAGAAGTGATCTTTATCTTTACTAATAACAACTTGGAAATACCTAGAAGGGAGGGTACTGGATCCTTGGCCCGCTCCTTGGGTTCTTGCACGTTGTGCCTTATGTTTTTTTTTCTGTTTACAGGGCTTGGTGAGCTGTGCCCTCAGTATTAATCCCTTTCAATACTTTTTGTGTTGACTCTTCGCGTGTGTGTGGTGTGAACCTATATATGGATGTTTGATTTGGGCGGTTTGCTTTATATATAAAGCGAGGCTAAAGCCTTTTTGGTAAAAGGTGTTGTTTTTGTGATCAAGACGAATCAATCCAACATATTTTCCCACTAGTCAGGTTATCGTGGCGTACAATACATGTGCCATTTAATGTATGTCCTCCTAATAGCATCTCCAGTTTATTTGGGACATGATTAAATGGGGTAGAGTCTAAGACAGACACATATTTAAGTTGGAGTGTGTGCATTACTTTGGGCCATTTGGAATTGCTTGAATGACGTTATATTTAATCGAAGCATCACAAAAAAATTTGTGGGCCATGGCATCTGGATGGATTCACACATGGTCGTTACTCAGCCGTGCGGAAGTCAGGGAACATATGGCCTATGGATACAATCGCTCGGAGATGGTAGCATGGGATACGTACAACCTGTTTGGGTAACGGTCCAATAGTAGAATATGTGTTTAGTCATCTGGTCCTATTTTAACTGTTGTGTCATTTTATTCCTTTACATTCGAGTTTGCTTGCAAACATGAGTTGAACTACGTACTTTGTTGCTATCTTGCTTAACAAAATGGTTATGTGCATCATTTGATGCAAAGGCCGAGGGTAATCCTTGTTTTCAAAAAGACTTGCTAGTAGACTGAAAATTCATCATCCTTAGTCTAACGCCTCCAAGCCAATATTAGTTCTGTCCATAACTAGCTTCCATAGTCATTTAC
Source organism: Triticum aestivum (assembly GCF_018294505.1). NCBI lineage: Eukaryota > Viridiplantae > Streptophyta > Magnoliopsida > Poales > Poaceae > Triticum > Triticum aestivum. Next base: position 197,245,471 of record NC_057812.1, read on the forward strand.
AAGAAGCACAAGAAAGGTTGCGAGAAGAACAAAAAAGAGCAATTCAGGTTGAAATACAAGCACAAGGAGCGAGACAATAAGAAATCTGCTGAAGCCAATGAGAAGGACCCCAGTGTCCCAATAGTTCTACTGTATGTAGAAAAAATAGAAGTAGTGGGCTAGTGTAGTGCTTAACATGGATTTCACGATAGGAATTTTGGATGGAACCCTGTCAAAATCAGTATGCTAACCCGCCAGATGAACCATGAACTTGGATACCATGTTTGACGAGTAGATGACGATGTCGTGATTATATCGGTTGATTCCGATTTCTCTGCATCTCATTTGTTTCAGGGATGGAATACTTGCAATGAGAATTGTGTGGCTGATCATTCCTCACATGTGACGGAACTTGGCACGTACGTGCAGGTTCTGTAACAAAATATTTACATGATCAACTGAAGAATGTTACAGGCGGTAATATCGGGTTGTTGATAATCGCATTTCGAGGACTTGGTTGGCTTGTAGCTAGAATAGAAGCCAGAGCCCCCTGATCAGGCCGTTTCCTGACTGTAAACTGGTACTGGTGCAGTGGCAGGGAGTTGCTGTCCAGCATGTGTAGGATGACCACCATGAACACTGAGCAGACGAACATCGGTATTGGCCCGAATATCCACATCAGCAGCGTCGTTGCGAAGTAGAGTGCTCGGAGCCCCATGGACCAGAAGTTGCCGCCCCGGATCACCGCATGCTGCATGTAGCTCGCCGGGACGTCCGAGTCCAGCGTGGTCACCAGGAAGCTGGCTTGGACGTAGTACCTGATCAGTTGCAGAGCAACCAGATGCTGAGTCGTCTTTGAGAAATCGGTCTTAATCTAAGGTTTGGCAAAGCGGCCGGCAAGCTACCTTGCGGAGTGGATGAAGCAAGTGAAGGACACCAGAAAGCAGACGAGGAGGGAGATGTACTTGACCGCCGCCGTCGCCTGGCTGTTGTCGCCGTAGACGAGCTCCGTCATGAACACCTTGCTTGTGCTGCTGACCCAGGCGCCGATGAGCGAGCCCAGCGCGATGGACAGCGAGGCCAGGTTCGTGGACGCTGCGATACTGCTGGAGATCACGCTCAGCGCCAGCCCGGTCTCCTCCGGAGCCGCCTGCCAGCAAACAGGAGAGCAGATGAAGGAAAGTCCTCATGGTTCCTGCAAGGGAAGGAACCGCTGCAGTTACCTGGGCCATGCGGCGAACCCACGCCAGCTTGTTGTGATTCTCGTAGCCGATGACGGTGACGGCCGGATGCCGGAGGATCCGGTAGAGGAGGATGAGGTGGTAGCCGAACATGATGAGCAGGCCGCACGGCACCAGCACCAGGTCCAGGGAGCCCTTGTCGAGCATCATCTTCTCCTCTTCCCTTACCTCACTTTTCTCTCTTTTATTATGAATGAACCATATGGTTCCATGACGAGTATGCGATATGGTCTTGGCCGGAGGAGTAACGGGCCGGTTGCTTATGGGTTTTGTTCTGCACAGACTAGTAGTACCCGTGCTGTCCGATTGTTGCTTTGGGTGCAAGATATACGAGCAAGGGAAGCAACTCCGGCGAGCTTTGCTTGAAAGAAAGGCGCTGAGGTTGACGCTTCACTGCTTATTATTGGGTCTGACTGACATCTTTGGACCAGGCCTGGATCAACGTTTCCCCGGCTTCGCAACCATGACTCGAGTTTGATCGAACTTGGTGCTTGGGAGGCTCGCAGTCGCTAGGGAATTTATAATCCCCGCCTCACAGATTGCGTCCAAATATGGCGCTTTTTTTTAGCGCGCTGAAGCACGCAACATTATATTGAGAGATAAAACAATATCCCGTACTAAAAGAGTCGTCGCGCGAAATAAAAAAAATAGAAAAGAGGGCTCAACCTCAAATACTCCGAGACATCAAACATTAGGGCCTAGCAGTTCTTTTCAGCTGCGGCTCACTACCAGAAAAACTTGTGTTGCCGACGGCCCCCGTCGGCATAGATGGGCATACCCCGACGGCCCAGCTAAAGCCGTCGGCGTAGAAAGGCCGTCGGCGTATGGCCCTCTATGCCGACGGGGGCCGTCGGCAAAGATCAGTCGTCGGCGTTGCTTAGAATATACCCACGGCGGCCGTCGGCATAGAGTAGGCCGTCGGCATATCGCGTGGGCCCGTCTACCCGGGCGGTGACGGCAGTTTGACGGCGTCAGGCTACGCCGACGGGCTAACGGTGGCCGTCGGCATAGCTATGCCGACGTCATCGATCCGCGGCGCTGTCACGTCATCGATCCGTGGCGTTCGCCGGTCCCGTGGGGTGGCATTTCTATGCCAGCTAGGCCGTCGGCATAGGCCTGGCCCATGGTTTTTGCCACGTCATCGATCCCCTCCCTACGCCACATCATCGATCCAGGGCTCTACCGTTCCGTGGCCGTAGCTATGCCGACGGCTTTGCCGTAGGCATAGATTTCTAATAATATTTTAATATTTTATTTATTTTCTCTTTTTATTTTTTATTTTTATCCAATACTAATTTCGTTAACTTAAATGTACAGAAAACATATATCGATTGCCCCCCACACGGGCCTTCTTCCGTCGTGTCACGGAGAGGTTAGACGGGACGGGGTACCTATGGGGGGTACCAATGCCGCCAGGTGTTGCGGTGGGCCCTCCTACGGTTGTGGAAACGTGGTGGCAGGCGCAGGCATGCGGCTCCGGGGTGTGCCCCCTCCCCCCCTCACAGGCGTCGATGTCGCCGTGCCCCGGAGGGGGGGAAACGGCCACGTCGGGCCGACGCAGAGGGAATCTTGGGGTGGGTTGTGCCGGGACAGTGTTGGGGGTGTAGCTATGGCTGGGCTATGACAACAAGGTGAAAAGGTCCACCGGTCAAACTACGTCCAGCGAAAGTCAAAGGGATAGACCTGACGGTCGTCTGTGTCAGGGTTAGATGGGACGGGGTACCTCGGGGGTAGCAATGCTGCCAGGTGTTGCGATGGCCCTCCAAAGGTTGTAGAATCATGGTGGCACGCGTAGGAACCCGGCACGCGGCTTGTATGAGGTCCCGGTGCGATGCTCCGGTGGCATTGCTACCCCCCTAGGGCCCCCGTCCCGCCTAACCCTGTATTGTTTGACCAAGGGATCTACCCCTTTGACTTTGCACGGACGAGCTTTGACCAGTGGACGTATTCACCCGGTTGTGTTAGGTCAGCCCACCGGAACACTTTGGAGCAACATCCGGGCCAGACCCACGGCAAGATCCCCTCCGTGTAGACCCGATGCGTCCGTTCCCCCCCCCCTCCAGGTGCCGGCGGCGGCGCCGTCCGTGAGGGGGGGCACACCCCGGAGACGCGTGCTGCCTCTTCGGACATGCCACCACACCGTACGGCATGTATGAGGGCCCGATGCGACAATCCGGTGGCATTGCTAACCCTTTAGAGTTTGACCATGGGATCTAACCATTTGACTTTAAACGCACCCTGGTCCCATACACACAGTAAACTAAAAATCTAAAAAACGTAATAATTGAATTTATTAAAAACTCTGGTATTCATCATGGAAAGGTCCACCGGTCAAACTACGTCCAGCAAAAGTCAAAGGGATAGACCCGACGGTCGTCTGTGTCAGGGTTAGACGGGACGGGGTACCTGGGGGGTAGCAATGCCGCCAGGTGTTGCGGTGGCCCTCCTAAGGTTGTAGAAGCATGGTGGCAGGCGTAGGCACCCGGCACGCGGCTTGTATGAGGTCCCGATGCGACGCTCCGGTGGCATTGCTACCCCCCTAGGGCCCCCGTCCCGCCTAACCCTGTAGTGTTTGACCACAGGATCTACCCCTTTGACTTTGCACGGACGGGCTTTGACCAGTGGACGTATTCACCCGGTTTGTTAGGTCAGCCCATAGGAACACTTTGGAGCAACATCCGGGCCAGACCCACGACAAGATCCCCTCCGTGTAGACCCGATGCGTCCGTCCCCCCCCCCCAGGTGCCGGCGGCGGCGCCCTTCATGAGGGGGGCACACCTCGGAGACGCGTGCTGCCTCTTCGGACATGCCACCACACTGTACGGCATGTATGAGGGCCCGGTGCGACAATCCGGTGGCATTGCTAACCCTTTAGAGTTTGACCACGGGATCTAGCCCTTTGACTTTGCACGCACCGGGTCCCATACACACGGTAAACTAAAAATCTAAAAAACGTAATAATTGAATTTATTAAAAACTCCGGTATTCATCATGGAAAGGTCCACCGGTCAAACTACGTCCGGCAAAAGTCAAAGGGATAGAACCGACGGTCGTCTGTGTCAGGGTTAGACGGGACGGGGTACCTTGGGGGTAGCAATGTCGCCAGGTGTTGCGGTGGCGCTCCTAAGGTTGTAGAAGCATGGTGGCAGGCATAGGCACCCGGCACGCGGCTTGTATGAGGTCCCGATCCGACGCTCCGGTGGCATTGCTACCCCCCTAGGGCCCCCGTCCCGCCTAACCCTGTAGTGTTTGACCACGGGATCTACCCCTTTGACTTTGCACGGACGGGCTTTGACCAGTGGACGTATTCACCCGGTTGTGTTAGGTCAGCCCATAGGAACACTTTGGAGCAACATCCGGGCCAGACCCACGGCAAGATCCCCTCCGTGTAGACCCGACGCGTCCGTTCCCGCCCTCCAGGTGCCGGCGGCGGCGCCGTCCATGAGGGGGGGGGGCACACCCCGGAGACGGGTGCTGCCTCTTCGGACATGCCACCACACCGTACGGCATGTATGAGGGCCCAGTGCGACAATCCGGTGGCATTGCTAACCCTTTAGAGTTTGACCACGGGATCTAGCCCTTTGACTTTGCACGCACCGGGTCCCATACACACGGTAAACTAAAAATCTAAAAAAACGTAATAATTGAATTTATTAAAAACTCCGGTATTCATCATGGAAAGGTCCACCGGTCAAACTACGTCCAGCGAAAGTCAAAGGGATAGACCTGACGGTCGTCTGTGTCAGGGTTAGACGGGACGGGGTACCTGGGGGGTAGCAATGCCGCCAGGTGTTGTGGTGGCCCTCCTAAGGTTGTAGAAGCATGGTGGCAGGCGTAGGCACCCGACGCGTCCGTCCCCTCCCCCTCCAGGTGCCGGCGGCGGTGTCGTCCGTGAGGGGGGGCACACACCGGAGACGCGTGCCGGGCGTTTGCACCCGCCACAACACTTACAGACTTGTGAGAGGCCTTGCCGTCGGCATACATTTATTTTACTTTATTTTTTTATTTTTACTTTATTTTGTTATTTTTACTTTATTTTAGTTTTGTTTTTGCATAAGATAATTATGCATTATCTAAATAAACATACCCCGATGGTATATCGATTGCCCCCCGTTACGAATGTTGCTATCGTCGTGTCATGGAGGGGGAAAACGGTCGACACGAAGGGAATTCTGGTTGGTGGGGGGATTTGGGGTGTAGCTATGTCACCGAAACATCGCACGGGTCCCGATGCATATGTGAAAGTGTTCAGGCATGCGTAGACGCCCGTCTTGGGGCTCCGCGGTGTGCCCCCCTGCACGCAAGGCAGTGCCGCCGTCACTTGGAGGGGGCCAAACCCCGGAGACGCGTGTGCCCACGTCAGTCCTACAGCACATGTGCCCACGTCGTGTAAAAAACTCATGATTTTATCGCGCTCCGAGTATTTAATAATATTCACACCGCATCATTGCCGAAGAACGTCTACTACTGTGTCATCGCCGTCCGTGGGGGGGAGGCACACCCCGGAGACGCGTGCCGTCTCTTCAGACATGCCACCACACCACCCCGCATGTATGAGGGCCCGATGCGATGCTCGGGTGGCATTCCTACCCCCCGAGGGCCCCCGTCCCGCCTAACCCTGTAGCATTTTACCACGGGATCTACCCCTTTGACTTTGCACGGACGGGCTTTGAGAAGTGGACGTATCCACACGGTTGTGTTAGGTCAGCCCATAGGAACACTTTGGAGCAACATCCGGGCCAAACCCACGGCAAGATCCCCTCCGCGTAGACCCGACGCATCCGTTTCCCCTCCGTTTCCCCCCTCCAGGTGCCGGCGGCGGCGCCGTTCGTGAGGGGGAGCACATCCCGGAGACGTGTGTCGGGCGTTTGTACCCGCCACAACACTTCCAGACTTGTGAGAGGCCACCTACGCAAGACTTGTGAGGGGGTTCCAGACTTAGCCCCCGCCACCCTCCCCGCGGCTCCGGGGTGTGCCACCCTCACGGGCGTCGCTGCCGCCATCTCTCGGAGGGGGGAAACTACCACCACAGGTTACACACGACAAACTAAAAAATAGTAATAATTGAATTTATAAAAAAATAAATATGCCGTAAAAATATATTAAAAAATGTCGTAATAAAAAATTTATAAAATGCAAAGTACCTATGCCGACGGCTAGGCCGTCGGCATATCTCATACCTTTTCCACTCGGCTCTGTTGCTGGCAGGTGGGACCAAGCCTATGCCGACAGCTAGGCCGTCGGCTTAGGTCCAACCCTATCCAATCGCTGCACGCCCTCCTCTCCTCCACTCGCTGCACGTCTCCTCTCCTCTACTCGTTTCTCTCCCCCAACCGTCGCCGCCACCCTCTCCCCGTGCCGTGCCGCCATCGTCCCCGCCCTGACCCGCGCCGCGCCGTCGTCCTCCCGACCCGCGCCGCCGTCCTGCCCGCCCCGCGCCTCCCCGCCGTCCTCCCCGCCCCGTGCCTCCCCGCCGACCTCCCCGCCCCCGTGCCGCCCCGATGTCCTCCCCGCCCCGCGCCTCCCCGCCCCCGTGCCGCCCCGGCGTCCTCCCCGCCCCGCGCCGCCCCATCCGCGCCCGCCCCGACATCCTCCCCGCCCCACACTGCCCCGTCCACACACGCCCTGCGTCGCCGCCGTCCGCGCCCGCACCGGCCCGCAAGGGCTCGACTCCGGCCACGGGTCCGGCGCCCCCTTCCCGGCCGGTTGGAGCAACCGGCCCTCCCTGTGCTGCAGCTCATCATCGCCCCCAACCGTCGCCGCCCTCTCCTCCGACCCGACCAGCCGGCCCTCTACGTGAGTTTTTTTCTTCTTTTTTAGTGTTTTGGTACTGTTTTTAGGTGGATGAATGCATAGATGATGGAATGTATGTCACATTTGTTAGATGTAGTTAGTTTGCAAAATATTGAACAATGGATGTTATTAGCAATATGAGTTTTTTTAAGTTGAAGTGTGAATGTTGTTATGTGATGTGTGATTATATACTTTTTGCACGGTGGTATTTTGATCATGATGGTGTTGCTACAAATCAATGATGAAATATTTATTGACACTTAATGGTCTTGCTAAAGAATACTTATTTGAGAAAAATGGTGATGTTCATAACTTGTTCATATGGATTTCTTTTAGATGATGATGATTTTTAGATGAGGAGAGATAATGATGATTTTTATGCTTCGATGATTTTGAGATGATGATGATGACCAATGATAGATGATTGTTAGATGATGATGTGGATGATAGATGGTGATATTTTTTATGCTTCAATGATTTTTGAGATGATGATGATCATTGTGATGTTCTAAAATTTTTGTCGCGATGGATTTTGCTGGCTTTGTGGTGTCCCATTTCATCGAAGTGACCATTGTACGACGCATTGGTCCCCCTGAGCATCTCTCTGTTGTTCGACTACTTCCTCTACAGCCGAGGGTGAGGTACAAGTCCATCTCCTCCATTTTTTCATATCACTAGATTTCATTCTCAAGTCAACTAGCGTAACCTAGGCGTCTCCCGTCCGAAAGGGTTGCATCGATAAATATGCATTCAATTGCATATTTATCATCGCAGCTCTTTCGAATTGTCCAGCATTTTCCACGGACAGCCCGAGGATGTGTAGATTGGGTATGTTCTCCATGTTCTACCCCGTTCCGAGATAGGATTTCGGCGACGCCTCCCCATTGTTCTCCGAAGCACATTCTCTCGGCTATTTGCCGAGACGTGTATCTGGAGAACAGCGGGGAGGTGCTACCGAAATTTTGTCTCGGAACGGGGTAGAATGGAGAACGTACTCAATCTACACATCCTCGGGTGGGATTAGGACCCATCTTTACCTATTAGAGATGTAGGTGGATTCAACGCGGTAGAAACTGAAAATTTGATGTGATTAATTTAAGTGAATCCTTAATAATGTTGTGTGGCTTGCAAAAAAGCAGAGGATGGCAGATAATCAGTGGATGTACGGTGGTTTTATCCGTCGGAATCGAGTAACATCAGAGTGGATCGCGAAAACTGATGTGTATTTGAAGGAGATATTCCGTCGTCCAATGAGAATTATCCCACCATGCCCCTGTGCGAGATGTGTTAGACGTCATCGTAGAAATCAGACGGACATGAGTGAGCACCTTCACACGCACGGATATATGCCAAACTTTGACATGCCGCCGATAAACATAGCCGAGCAGGACCGTGGTAGAGATGAGGTGATGCGACAATGCATCGACGGATATGAGGATGACGGGGTTAGGGACATGCTAGATGATGTCATTGTTGCAGAAACAGCAAATGCGACACCTTCAGAGAATGAACCGGAGGAGCCGGAAGCAACCGCAAAGGCCTTCTTGGAGGTCTTGGCCTCGTCGAAGAAACCTCTTTATGCGGGTGCGAAAATATCTCAGCTGGATGCCATCTCGCAACTGATTGCAGTCAAGGCTGAGTACGGCTGTAGCCAGAAATGCTTCGAAGCATTCCTGGGAGTATGGGCTAACAGCCTCCCTGAGGGTCATGAACTGCCGAAAAGCATGTACAATGCAAAGAAAATCATGAAGGCACTCTCTATGGATTATGAGAAAATAGATGTTTGCCCGAAGAATTGCCTTTTGTTTAGGCACGAGTATGCGGATGACAAGTACTGTAGGAAGTGCGGTTCGTCTCGGTACATTGAGGTGGTCAGTGAGGATGGTGAGAAAAAGCAGCTAACCATCCCTGTTAAGGTTCTTCGGTATCTTGATTTTATAAAAAGACTGCAGCGCCTTTTCATCACGAAGGAGTCTGCCAAAATGATGAAGTGGCACAAGGAAGGTATAAGGTACAATCCAAAAAAATTGTACATCCATCGGGAGGGGAAGCATGGAAGTCGTTCGATGAAGAATACCCCAAGGAAGCAGCCGAGGCTGGGAATGTCAGAATAGCCATATTAGGTGATGGGTTGAATCCATATGGTATGTCGTCCAATCCATATAGCTGCTGGCCTGTGTTTGTAATTCCGCTCAATCTTCCTCCCGGTGCCCTAATGCAACGGAAGACCATGTTCTTGTCGCTCATCATTCCGGGGCCTGAATACCCGCGGAAGCAATTGGGTGTGTTTATGCAGCCGCTGGTGGATGCTTTCCACTATTCTTGGTACTTTCCGAGGTTGACATACGACCGGGATCTGCAGAGAAATTTCTTGATGAAAGTTTGGTTGCACTATTGCATGCATGACTTTCCCAGCTATGCTCTATTCTGCGGATGGTGTACAAGTGGGAAGATGCCATGCCCAGTGTGCATGCAGGCTCTGCGAATGATTTGCCTGAGTACGGGTGGCAAGTATGTAGCATTTGACCTGCATCGACAGTTCCTCCCTCTAGACCATCCAGACAGGGAAGACAAGAAGAACTTCACGAAAGGCTGGGTTGTTGATGAAGTAACCGAGATTCCAACATTTTCGGGGGCAGATGTTCTTGCTTAGCTAAAAGCTCTCAAGTTTAAAGTCAAAGGCAAAGGCAAAGGCAAAGCCAAAGGCTTCGAGGGATATGGTGAGACGCACAACTGGACTCACATTACCCCATTCTCGCAGATTCCCTATTTCAAGGACCTCAAACTTCCTTGCAATATTGATTTGATGCACACCAAAAAGAATGTGGCAGAGTCCCTTTTCCACATGATCCTCAACATTCCTGATAAGACGAAGGATAACGTTAAAGCTAGAGTCGATCAACAGAGAATTTGTGATAGACCACGCCTGAACATGAAGCCTCCCACAGGCGGTCGAAAAAACTGGTTCAAGCCAGATGCTGACTTTGTCCTTAAACCACCAGAAAAAAAAGTACTTATCTGGCTGAAACAAATTTTGAAGTTCACCGATGGTTATGCATCAAATATAAGTAAGGGAGTCAATCTTTCAACGGGCAAAGTGACCGGCCTGAAGAGTCATGACTACCATGTATGGATTGAGAGGATAATGCCGGTGATGGTTCGAGGCTATGTCCCCGAGCATGTCTGGCGAGTGCTTGCCGAGCTGAGCCATTTCTTCCGCACGCTCTGTGCTAAAAAGTAAGTAAAGAGGTGATTGAAAAATTGCATAAGAAGGCACCAGCGTTGATAGTCAAGCTAGAGAAGATCTTTCCGCCAGGCTTCTTTACTCCGATGACACATCTCATTCTGCACCTCGCGAACAAGGTATTATTGGGGGGCCTATGCAGAATCGCTGGCAGTACGGCCCTGAGAGGCAGAACAAGCATCTCTGACGGAAATGTGGAAACAAAGCTAAGATTGAAGCTTCCATAGCTGAGGCAGTTATCCTAGAGGAGGTGTCAGACCTCAAGACATCATACTATCCAGACCACGTTCCCCATCTGCATAACAAGGTGCCTCGATACAATATAGAAGAGCCCAAGTATCAACCCAGGCTCGATCTATTCAACGCGCAAGGTGGGATGGCTGGGGCCTCGAAATCTTATAACATGCCACGACAAGACTGGGAGGACCTCATGTTCTATATCTTGCACAACATCAAGGAAGTTGAGGAAGTGTGGATGAGGTAATACCACTACACCATTCCTTTATGTCTTCCACATCATCAAGTTCCATGTTCACTTAGTCCCGGTCCAACACCGCTTTTCTTTTTTTAGTGATTTCGTTCAAGAGGAATGGACAGGAATGAATCCTCCTACTGAGGTTGAGGCACTTACTCTTCTCCGTCATGGAAACCCTGGATGTAAATTCTGTTGCTTGCTTCATGCAGAAAGTAATTTTCCACACTCCCCTATTAAATACCTAGTTCAACATTTATTAGTTAACCGAACTAATGCACGCAACAATTTCCATTATACTTGTAGGGAAAAGATCCGAACATATCTATGGATGATGAATTGAGATGGGTTTCCATGGGTTTTTGTTGGAAATATGCCCTAGAGGCAATAATAAATTAGTTATTATTATATTTCCTTGTTCATGATAATCGTTTATTATCCATGCTATAATTGTATTGATAGGAAACTCAGATACATGTGTGGATACATAGACAACACCATATCCCTAGTAAGCCTCTAGTTGACTAGCTCATTGATCAATAGATGGTTACGGTTTCCTGACCATGGACATTGGATGTCATTGATAACGGGATCACATCATTAGGAGAATGATGTGATGGACAAGACACAATCCTAAGCCTAGCACAAAGATCATGTAGTTCGTATGCTAAAGCTTTTCTAATGTCAAGTATCATTTCCTTAGACCATGAGATTGTGCAACTCCCGGATACCGTAGGAGTGCTTTGGGTGTGCCAAATGTCACAACGTAACTGGGTGGCTATAAAGGTACACTACAGGTATCTCCGAAAGTGTCTGTTGGGTTGGCACGAATCGAGACTGGGATTTGTCACTCCGTGTAAACGGAGAGGTATCTCTGGGCCCACTCGGTAGGACATCATCATAATGTGCACAATGTGATCAAGGAGTTGATCACGGGATGATGTGTTACGGAACGAGTAAATAGACTTGCTGGTAACGAGATTGAACAAGGTATCGGGATACCGACGATCGAATCTCGGGCAAGTATCGTACCGATAGACAAAGGGAATTGTATACGGGATTGATTAAGTCCTAGACATTGTGGTTCATCCGATGAGATCATCGTGGAACATGTGGGAGCCAACATGGGTATCCAGATCCCGCTGTTGGTTATTGACCGGAGAGTCATCTCGGTCATGTCTGCATGTCTCCCGAACCCGTAGGGTCTACACACTTAAGGTTCGGTGACGCTAGGGTTATAGAGATATTAGTATGCGGGAAGCCGAAAGTTGTTCGGAGTCCCAGATGAGATCCCGGACATCATGAGGAGTTCCGGAATGGTCCGGAGGTAAAGATTTATATATGGGAAGTCCTGTTTTGGTCACCGGAAAAGTTTTGGGTTTTATCGGTAACGTACCGGGACCATCGGGAGGGTCCCGGGGTCCACCAATTGGGGCCACATGCCCCGGGGGCCACATGGGCTGTAGGGGTGTGCACCTTGGCCTATATGGGCCAAGGACACCAGCCCCAAGAGGCCCATGCGCCAAGGGATAAGGGAAAGGAAGAGTCCTAAAAGGGGAAGGCACCTCCTAGGTGCCTTGGGGAGGATGGACTCCTCCCTTGGCCGCACCCTTCCTTGGAGGAAGGGCCAAGGCTGCGCCCCCCCCCCTCTCCCTTGGCCCTATATATAGTGGGGGGAAGGGAGGGCAACCATACCTAAGCCCTAGCGCCTCCCTCTCCCTCCCATGACACATCTCCCTCCTCCCGCAGCGCTTGGCGAAGCCCTGTTGGAATCCCGCTACTTCCACCACCACGCCGTCGTGCTGCTGGATCTCCATCAACCTCTCCTCCCCCTTGCTGGATCAATAAGGAGGAGACGTCGCTGCTCCGTACGTGTGTTGAACGCGGAGGTGCCGTCCGTTCAGCGCTACGATCATCGGTGATTTGGATCACGACGAGTACGACTCCATCAACCCCGTTCTCTTGAACGCTTCCGCGCGCGATCTACAAGGGTATGTAGATCCACTCCTCCCTCGTTGCTAGATGACTCCATAGATTGATCTTGGTGACACGTAGGAAAATTTTTGAATTATTGCTACGTTCCCCAACAGTGGCATCATGAGCTAGGTCTAGCGTAGTTTCTATGCACGAGTAGAACACAAAGTAGTTGTGGGCGTCGATATTGTCAATTTGCTTGCCATTACTAGTCTTATCTTGATTCGGCGGCATCGTGGGATGAAGCGGCCCGGACCGACCTTACACGTACTCTTACGTGAGACTGGTTCCACCGACTGACATGCACTAGTTGCATAAGGTGGCTAGCGGGTGTCTGTCTCTCCCACTTTAGTCGGATTGGATTCGATGAAAAGGGTCCTTATGAAGGGTAAATAGCAATTGGCATATCACGTTGTGGTTTTTGCGTAGGTAAGAAACGTTCTTGCTAGAAACCCATAGCAGCCACGTAAAACATGCAAACAACAATTAGAGGACGTCTAACTTGTTTTTGCAGGGTATGCTATGTGATGTGATATGGCCAAAAGGATGTGATGAATGATATATGTGATGTATGAGATTGATCATGTTCTTGTAATAGGAATCACGACTTGCATGTCGATGAGTATGACAACCGGCAGGAGCCATAGGAGTTGTCTTAATTTATTTATGACCTGCGTGTCAACATAAACGTCATGTAATTACTTTACTTTATTGCTAACCGTTAGTTGTAGTAGTAGAAGTAATAGTTGGCAAGACAACTTCATGAAGACACGATGATGGAGATCATGATGATGGAGATCATGGTGTCATGCCGGTGACGATAATGATCATGGAGCCCCGAAGATGGAGATCAAAAGGAGCAATATGATATTGGCCATATCATGTCACTATTTGATTGCATGTGATGTTTATCATGTTTATACATCTTATTTGCTTACAACAACGGTAGTAAATAAGATGATCCCTCGTTAAAATTTCAAGAAAGTGTTCCCCCTAACTGTGCACCGTTGCGAAAGTTCGTCGTTTTGAAGCACCACATGATGATCGGGTGTGATAGATTCTTACGTTCGAATACAACGGGTGTTGACGAGCCTAGCATGTACAGACATGGCCTCGGAACACATGCGAAACACTTAGGTTGACTTGACGAGCCTAGCATGTATAGACATGGCCTCGGAACACAAGAGACCGAAAGGTCGAGCATGAGTCGTATAGAAGATACGATCAACATGAAGATGTTCACCGATGTTGACTGGTCCGTCTCACGTGATGATCGGACACGGCCTAGTTGACTCGGATCATGTAATCACTTAGATGACTGGAGGGATGTCTATCTGAGTGGGAGTTCATAAGATGAACTTAATTATCCTGAACATAGTCAAAAGGTCTTCGCAAATTATGCCGTAGCTCGCGCTTCAGTTCTACTGTTTAGATATGTTCCTAGAGAAAAATTAGTTGAAAGTTGATAGTAGCAATTATGCGGACTAGGTCCGTAAACTGAGGATTGTACTCATTGCTTCATAGAAGGCTTATGTCCTTAATGCACCACTCAGTGTGCTGAACCTCGAACATCGTCTGTGGATGTTGCGAACATCTGACATACACGTTTTGATGACTACATGATAGTTCAGTGCGTAATGCTAAATGGTTTAGAATTGAGGCACCAAAGACGTTTTTGAAACATCGCAGAACATATGAGATGTTCCAAGGACTAAAATTGGGATTTCAGGCTCGTGCCAACGTCAAGAGGTATAAGACCTCCGACGATTTTTCTTAGCCTGCAAACTAGGGAGAAAAGCTCAATTGTTGAGCTTGTGCTCAGATTGTCTGAGTACAACAATCGCTTGAATCGAGTGGGAGTTGATCTTCCAAATGAGATAGTGATGTTTCTCTGAAGTCATTACCACCAAGCTGCTAGAGCTTCGTGATGAACTATAATGTATCAGGGACATATATGATGATCCTTGAGATATTCGCGATGTTTGACACCATGAAAGTAGAAATCAAGAAGGAGCATCAATTGTTGATGGTTTATGAAACCACTAGTTTCAAGAAGGGCAAGGGCAAAAAGGGATGCTTCATGAAACGGCAAATCAGCTGCTGCTCTAGTGAAGAAACCCAAGGTTGAACCCAAACCCGAGACTAAGTGCTTCTGTAATAAGGGGAACGGCCACTGGAGCAGAATTACCCTAGATACTTGGTAGATGAGAAGGCTGTCGATAGAAGTATATTGGATATACATTATGTTAATGTGTACTTTACTAGTACTCCTAGTAGCACCAGGGTATTAGATACCGGTTCGGTTACTAAGTGTTAGTAACTCGAAACAAAAGCTACGGAATAAACAGAGACTAGCTAAAAGGTGAGATGACGATATGTGTTGGAAGTATTTACAAGGTTGATCAAGCATCGCACGCTCCCTCTACCATCGAGATTGGTGTTTGCGTTGAGCATAGACATGATTGGATTATGTCTATCGCAATACGGTTATTCATTTAAGGAGAATAATGGTTACTCTATTTATTTGAATAATACCTTCAATGGTCTTACACCTAAAATGAATGGTTTATTGAATCTCGATCGTAGTGATACACATGTTCATGCCAAAAGATAGTAATGATAGTACCACCTACTTGTGGCACTGCCACGTAAGTCATATCGGTATAAAACGCATGAAGAAGCTCCATGTCGATGGATCTTTGGGCTCACTCGTTTTTGAAAAGTTTGAGGCATGCGAACCATGTCTATTGGTGTATATGCATGAAGAAACTCCATGCAAATGGACCATTTGGACTCACTTGATTTTGAATCACTTGAGACATGCAAATCATACCGCATGGGCAAGATGACTGAAAGCCTCGTTTTCAGTAAAATGGAACTAGAAAGCAACTTGTTGGAAGTAATACATTTTGATGTGTGCAGTCCAATGAGTGCTGAGGCATGTAGTGGATGTCGTTATGTTCTTACTTCACAGATGATTTGAGTAGATATTGAGTATATTTACTTGATGAATCACGAGTCTGAATTATTGAAAGGTTCAAGTAATTTCAGGGTGAAGTTGAAAGATCGTCGTGACAAGAGGATAAGATATCTATGATATGATCATAGAGATGAATATCTGAATTACGAGTTTGGCACAGAATTAAGACATTGTGGAAATTGTTTCACAACTAATACAGCCTGGAACACCATAGTGTGATGGTGTGTCCGAACATCATAACTGCACCCTATTGGATATGATGCATACCATGATGTCTCTTATCGAATTACCACGATAGTTTATGGGTTAGGCATTAGAGACAACCACATTCACTTTAAATAGGGCACCACGTAATTCCGATGAGATGACACCGTATGAACTATGGTTTAGAGAAACCTAAGCTGTCATTTCTTAAAAGTTTGGGGCTGCGATGCTCATGTGGAAAAGTTTCAGGCTGATAAGCTCGAACCCAAAGCGGATAAATGCATCTTCATAGGACACCAAAACAGTTGGGTATACCTCCTGTCTCAGATCCGAAAGCAATAAGGGATTGTTTCTAGAATCAGGTCCTTTCTCGAGGAAAAGTTTCTCTCGAAAGAATTGAGTGGGAGGATGGTGGAGACTTGATGAGGTTATTGAACCGTCACTTCAACTAGTGTATAGCAGGGCACAAAGAGTTGTTCCTGTGGCACCTACACTAATCGAAGTGGAAGCTTATAATATTGATCATGAGACTTCGGATCAAGTCACTCCCAAACCTCATGGGATGACAAGGATGCGTACTACTTCAGAGTGGTACGTAATCCTGTCTTGGAAGTCATGTTGCTAGACAACAATGAACCTACGAGCTATGGAGAAGCGATGGTGGGCCCGGATTCCGATAAATGGCTCGAGGCCATAAAATCCGAGAGAGGATCCATGTATGAAAACAAAGTGTAGACTTTGGCAGAACAGCTCGATGGTCGTAAGGCTGTTGAGTGCAGATGGATTTTAAAAGGAAGACGGACAATGATGGTAAATGTCACCATTAAGAAAGCTCGACTTGTCGTTAAGAAGTTTCCCGACAAGTTCAAGGAGTTGACTACGATGAGACTTTCTCACTCGTAGCGATGCTAAGAGTCTGTTGGAATTATATTAGCGATTACTGCATTATTTATGAAATCTTGTAGATAGGATGTCAAAACATTGTTTCCTCGATGATTTTCTTGAGGAAAGGTTGTATGAGATACAACCGGAAGGTTTTGTCAATCCTGAAAGATGCTAATAAGTATGCAAAGCTCCAGCAATCCTTCTAAGGATTGGAGTAAGCATCTCGGAGTTGGAATGTACGCTTTGATGAGATGATCAAAGATTTTGGGTTTATACAAAGTTTATGAGAAACTTGTATTTCCAAAGAAGTGAGTGGGAGCACTACAGAATTTCTGATGAGTATATGTTGTTGACATATTGTTGATCAGAAATGACGTAGAATTTCTGGAAAGCATATAGGGTTATTTGAAAAATGTTTTTCAATGGAAAACCTGGATTAGGCTACTTGAGTATTGAGCATTAAGATCTATGAGGATAGATCAAAACGCTTAATAGTACTTTCAAATGAGCACATACCTTGACATGATCTTGAAGGTGTTCAAGATGGATCAGTCAAAGAAGGAGTTCTTGCCGGAGTTGTAAGATATGAAGTTAAGACTTAAAGCTCGACCACGGCAGAATAGAGAGAAAGGACGAAGGTCGTCCCCTATGCTTAAGACATAGGCCCTACAGTATGCTATGCTGTGTACCGCACCTGAAATGTGCCTTGCCATGAGTCAGTCAAGGGGTACAAGAGTGATCCAAGAATGTATCACAAGACAGTGGTCAAAGTTATCCTTAGTAACTAGTGGACTAAGGAATTTTCTCGATTATGGAGGTGGTAAAAGAGTTCGTCGTAAAGGGTTACGCCGATGCAAACTTTGACACTAATCCAGATTATTCTGAGTAGTAAACTGGATTCGTATAGTAAAACAGTTATTTGAAATGGCTTCAAATATAGCGTAGTAGCTGGATCTACAAGATGACATAGAGATTTGCGAAGTACATACAGATCTAAAAGATTCAGACCCATTGACTATAACATCTCTCACAAGCATAACATGATCAAACCCAGAACTCATCGAGTGTTAATCACATGGTAATGTGAACTAGATTATTGACTCTAGTAAACTCTTTGAGTGTTGGTCACATGGGGATGTGACCTTGAGTGTTAATCACATATCAATGTGAACTGGATTATTGACTCTAGTGCAAGTGGGAGATTGTTGGAAATATGCCCTAGAGGCAATAATAAATTAGTTATTATTATATTTCCTTGTTCATGATAATCATTTATTATCCATGCTAGAATTGTATTGATAGGAAACTCAGATACATGTGTGGATACATAGACAACACCATGTCCCTAGTAAGCCTCTAGTTGACTAGCTCGTTGATCAATAGATGGTTACGATTTCCTGACCATGGACATTGGATGTCATTGATAACGGGATCACATCATTAGGAGAATGATGTGATGGACAAGACCCAATCCTAAGCCTAGCACAAAGATCATGTAGTTCGTATGCTAAAGCTTTTCTAATGTCAAGTATCATTTCCTTGGACCATGAGATTGTGCAACTCCCGGATACCGTAGGAGTGCTTTGGGTGTGCCAAACGTCACAACGTAACTGGGTGGCTATAAAGGTACACTACAGGTATCTCCGAAAGTGTCTGTTGGGTTGGCACGAATCGAGACTGGGATTTGTCACTCCGTGTAAACGGAGAGGTATCTCTGGGCCCACTCGGTAGGACATCATCATAATGTGCACAATGTGATCAAGAAGTTGATCACGGGATGATGTGTTACGGAACGAGTAAAGAGACTTGCCGGTAACGAGATTGAACAAGGTATCGGGATACCGACGATCGAATCTCGGGCAAGTATCGTACCGATAGACAAAGGGAATTGTATACGGGATTGATTAAGTCCTTGACATCATGGTTCATCCGATGAGATCATCGTGGAACATGTGGGAGCCAACATGGGTATCCAGATCCCGCTATTGGTTATTGACCGGAGAGTCATCTCGGTCATGTCTGCATGTCTCCCGAACCCGTAGGGTCTACACACTTAAGGTTTGGTGACGCTAGGGTTATAGAGATATTAGTATGCGGTAACCCGAAAGTTGTTCGGAGTCCCGGATGAGATCCCGGACATCACGAGGAGTTCCGGAATGGTCCGGAGGTAAAGATTTATATATGGGAAGTCCTGTTTTGGTCACCGGAAAAGTTTTGGGTTTTATCGGTAACGTACCGGGACCACCGGGAGGGTCCCGGGGTCCACCAAGTGGGGCCACATGCCCCGGGGGCCACATGGGCTGTAGGGGTGTGCGCCTTGGCCTATATGGGCCAAGGACACCAGCCCCAAGAGGCCCATGCGCCAAGGGATAAGGGAAAGGAAGAGTCCTAAAAGGGGAAGGCACCTCCTAGGTGCCTTGGGGAGGATGGACTCCTCCCTTGGCCGCACCCTTCCTTGGAGGAAGGGCCAAGGCTGCGCCCCCCCCCCCCCCCTCTCCCTTGGCCCTATATATAGTGGGGGGAAGGGAGGGCAACCATACCTAAGCCCTGGCGCCTCCCTCTCCCTCCCATGACACATCTCCCTCCTCCCGCAGCGCTTGGCGAAGCCCTGTTGGAATCCCACTACTTCCACCACCACTCCGTCGTGCTGCTGGATCTCCATCAACCTCTCCTCCCCCTTGCTGGATCAATAAGGAGGAGACGTCGCTGCTCCGTACGTGTGTTGAACGCGGAGGTGCCGTCCGTTCGGCGCTAGGATCATCGGTGATTTGGATCACGACGAGTACGACTCCATCAACCCCGTTCTCTTGAACGCTTCCGCGCGCGATCTACAAGGGTATGTAGATCCACTCCTTCCTCGTTGCTAGATGACTCCATAGATTGATCTTGGTGACACGTAGGAAATTTTTTGAATTATTGCTACGTTCCCCAACAGTTTTGACCCTGCCGTCATGACATGTAAAAAGTATGATGTGAATGGGTATCGCTTCCATACAGAGGAGCGCCAAAATAGTCGGCCCTATCCCAAAACTATAAATACCAGAGTGTACACCCCCGGTCAAAATTCAGTAGACTACTACGGAAGGGTACAAAATATATACGAGGTTAAATTCCGCCAGGGGCGTGAGACCCTAAGTCTGCCTGTGTTCAAATGCTGATGGTTCGTTCCACGGGAGGGGGTAAAACATACGCCTTCCATTGGTTTGGTCGAAGTTAAACCATCTCTTCATTGCGGCTACCCAAGCTACACAAGTATATTATCTGCCTTACCCATGCCAGAAAGTGTATCTAAAGGGTTGGGAAGTTGTGTTCAAGGTGTCGCCACATGGTAAGCTACCAGACCCGAATGAAGACGATTACTACAACATTAACCCCATGACATACGAGGGAGTGTTCTATCAAGAGCAACCTGATGATGATGATGATGATGTGGTTAGAAACGATGACGTTAGACCATTGGGTGATGATGATGTGGATCCAAACGTCGATGATGCACGGAATGATGGTGAGACCATTGTCAATGAAAATGACATACTTATGCTAGAAAAGTTAAACGAAGACGCTGACGACGAGGAAGAGCCTCCACCTCTGTCGGGCAACGAAGATGATATGATTGATAGTGATGATGAGACGGACCGAGAAAGAGGTTACAACAGTGATGATTCATATGGGTTCTAGCAGATGTACGTTTCAAGTCTTTTTTTCTATAGTTTAGAAATATGCCTTTTATGCATTTTTATTAATGTGTTTATTATCATGCATTTTCCTTCATTTCATTAATTTACTAATTGCTTATTCTCTTTTCAATGCAGGTTCGTGGAACATGGGCAAGGGGAAGGCCGACGGCATGGGTTTCCTACGCAAGGTCGTCCGCCTGCCTAGTCGGAGTGGTCGAGCACGTAATCCTCCCCCTCGGCTACTTGACGATGACTCCTCACAGGGAGGTCGAGGGAGAGGTGCCCCTAGAGGAGGAGGGGGCGGGAGGGAGCCTCTAGAGGGCGAGGTGGTGGGGGGAGATCCACTACAGGGGGTCGCGGCCAGAAAGAGCGCACCCTCACTGATTTAGGGGTGTTGTCTTCGAGGCCCTCCTCTAGTGAGGTACCCTCCTCTAGTGAGGTACACTCTGGGGAGGAGGAGGACGAGGAGGAGGTGGAGGAGGAGGCAGGCGAGGAGGAGGTTGGGGAGGGGGAGGCAGGTGAGGAGGAGGGTGGTGACGGGAAGGGGATTGACAACAAGGGGTGGCTGCCTGGTAACGCAAAGCTACCAAAGCAGGTTCCTGCTACTGAGGAGCAGAAGTGGCTCATTGAGCCCACGGGAAAAGAGTAAGTTCCACTTTGTAATAATTTCATTATTTTGCTTGTCACATGCTTATTCCGGTTGTTATTTATTTTGCTTGTCACATGCTAATAGTTCATTCTTCTACAGCAACTGGATATATTCTAAAGGGGTCCGTATTCCCAACGGCCTCATCACCGTCTTGTTGAAGTTATACTGGCCGGGGTTGTACTGTCCGGATTCAGTCAGGCAGCCGTACCGTCGGGTTTTGGCCACGAGCTGGGACCACTGGGAAGCGGCCCTCCACGCGGACCATGAGACCCATGCCAAGGCCGTGATCACTACTTTCTGGGTGAGTTCTCTTCAGAAGCACAAGTCCATTCTAGTTTCATGAATGATTTAACTCATGGCTTCTTCCATTCTTGTTTCATGCATGATTGTAGAAATTCTATTGAGTTCTTCCGGAGCACAAGGCCAGAGCGGACTAGATCGTGCTGCGCCAATGCAAGAAAAAGGTCCGCCAGATGCAGTACGAGGTGCGCTAGGTGGCCATCTCGCCATACTATCACGACGCTCTTGGTGTGAAGATAACCAAGGAAGAAGCGTGGAGGATGGGCATTACCTTGGAGAGGCATGAGTACTTGGCGGTAAGTATAAAAGATTTTTCATTATGCTTTCACTACCTTGTGATACATTTCACCGTTTCGTGTTGACATGCCATTATGCTTTCATTATGTAGGCGTGTCCAAATTGGTGTTATGGAAAAGACGAGTCCTGGGCGGCATTGGTGGATCTTTGGTGTGATGAGGCTGGAGCCTGGGCAGCTATGAGAATGAAAAACAAGGCTAACCGAGGGAAGGAGGGAGTACATGCTCAGGGAAACCGAAACCACTATCTCCACAAGGCAGTTAATGTATGACTAACCCCATTAAACATTCTTCTTCTTCTATTTACCATCACTTTCTTATGTATGACTAACCTCTGTTTGGTGGTGCAGGAGGAGAAACTGAAGCGGCCGCTCTCACACATGCAGGCATGGGAGATCGCCCATACGCGGAAGGACCCCAAGCCTGGCGAGCCCAAGTACTACGGCAAGAAGACCGCGGGGAAGAAGAAGGCCTACTCCGAAGTGTATCTGAAGTTACATCCTGACACACCTGACCCCATTGCGGCGGATCTGGACGAGAGGGCGGTGGTGAGCATGGGGCCCAAGGAGCACGGTCAGGAGGCGGTTCTCGATGTTGTGATCACTCCTACTATCTCCTACACACAGCTCCGTCGGATCGACCCGAGCCTGAGCCAGTGCACGAGCCAGCCAGTGACCAGTGCACAGACCCTCTTTCAGGAGCAACAATCTGTAAGTATTTTCCCTCTTATCTTCATTGCTCACTTCATTTTCCGCATTTAGTAGTTTTATGAGTTCCATCATGTCATACCATAGGCCTACCTGGAGTACACACGCCAGGAGACCATGGCGTGGCATCAAAGGCTTTATGAACACCAAGTGTAGAGGGATCGCCAGATGCAGCAGGCTTTTCAGGAAATGGTGGTCGGCAGGTGTCCTCAGTTGCAGCCAGCACAATGCCCTCCAGCACAACTAGTGCTGCTGACCTTTGAGGAGTTTGTGGCACAGAACGCTGGCCCCTCGCCGGTTAGTTCATCCCCAATCTATTCACCCAAAGCATGTCATGCCTTTCAACACAGTCATATATCCCGTTAATATGTCTTTTCAACATCCACGGAACAGGTGGATCTACCGTTGGCGGTGGTCTTCGCAGCACTCCCGAGACACGGAGCCCGACCACTCCGATCCACGGAGGCGGAGGCGGAGGTGCAGGCGGTCTTGGCGGTAGCTCTGCCGCTAGCAGTGACGACCTGGGCTTTGGCGGTCTTGGCGGTGACGACCTCCGCGGTGCTCGACATTCTGGCGCTTAAGCCTTGTGTGTGGTGATGATGCTTGAGATGACTTGTGTGTGGTCATGATCATTTAGATGACTTGTGTGCTTCTCTATATGCTTATGCTTATGTGTGTGTTGATTGTGATGATGCTTATGCATATATTGTTGTGATGGTGCCGGATGATATCCCGTTGTGTTCTATATGTCTATTCCATGAGTTTATATATCTGCTGATATGTGCTGTTATTTGAATTGAATTGATTTGAAAACAAACAGGAAAAAGAAAAAAATCAAATGCAAACTATGCCGACGGCTAGAGCTCCCAGTAGCTGACACGTGGCATCTATGCCGACGGCCTAGCCGTCGGCACAGTTTTTAAACTAAGCCGACGGCCAGGCCGTCGGCATAGATGCCACGTGTCAACTACTGGGAGCACCGGAGGAAGGAATATGCCGACGGCTAGGTCGTCGGCATAGTTTGAAACTAAGCCGACGACCAGGCCGTCGGCATAGCCCTGGTCCACGAGCAGTGTTTGGTCGCCACGTGGCACAGGCCGTCGGCATAGGTGTGCCACATGGCGACCAGTCGTTGGGCAAACTTGACGGCGGCCGCCGTTAGGCGTGAACGTTGCCGACGGCCTGGGCCGTCGGCATAGATGTACGACCCCCGTCGGGAAAGCAACTATGCCGACGGCCTCCCTGGCTATGCCGACGTATATGTTGCCGACGGCCCGCATAGGTCTGTCCCGACGGTACTCAGGGACCGTCGGCATAGGGGGCGATTCCGGTAGTGGCTTGTGCAGAGGCGGCTTCTCGGGAGCTGCTCAGAGATACGAAAAAGTTTTTTTACCGATGGCGGAAGGTACGGGTGGAAAACCAATCGCAAACGTTGATTTGAGATTGGTGTGGCTGGTAGATCCCACTATGCTTTTGTTTCTCTCTTTTAGCAATAAAAATCTTATACAAACAGATATATAGGGTTGGACGGAGCAGGGGCGGAGCCAGGATTTGGACATAGGGGGAGGCCAAGCAAAGTTTGAAAAAAATACCGCTTTATTGCTATAGAGTATAGACATGTGGTAGTTACATTTAAATTAGTTATATAATCTCGGTGATTTTCAAAGTATATTAACAAATTCATTAGAAGAGAATTCAGTTGTGAATTCCTTTCAAAGCAAGTTTTCATGCAATGCTCAAGCAAGTCGTCTCTCGTTTTACTTTGAAAACACGCCCTCTGACAATTAAGCTCAAATAATATTCCTGGTGTTTGGCGACCCTTTTCTCTTGATAAATATAAATCATAAAAATGACATCACAAGTCACATAATTAAAAGAATTCAAATTTGATGTACAAATATGAAAGGTATAAGGTGGGAACTGATCGAGATGAGCAAGCAATTGTTACTTGTGCTAACCTTGGCTAGTTGGCTAGAGAATTAACGAGCTCACGATCGCACTGACGGCGCCTCTGATCTAATCCGGAGTTGATTGCCAAAATTTGCAGGAAGAGCGTGAAGTAGCAAGGATGTACGGCAGAGCCAATTTCCTTGATCGTTTCTTCAGTTGCTAAATTGTGCAGATCCAACATCCTGATGCAATCACCGTGATTAATAGAGTAATACACTATTTTATAGACAACACTAACCGCACCATACTAGAATAATAGGATTTTAAATCATAATAACTGATAGCTAGAAGTACGTACAACTAGTACCTTCCTCTATCTGATCTTCATTTCTCCCGGTAAAACTCTGATCTAATGAAGCCTCCTCCTCCTGCCTTAGTCTTTAGATACTGGACAAACAACGAACAAAGACGACAGATCAATGCAGCCGATGGGGTAGGGGCGGCGGCATGGTGAGCGCCTTACCTGAGCGGGAGCGGCAGCCGGTGGCTGCAAACAACGCCCTAGACCCTAGTGCGAGAACAAGATCAAATAATCGTTCGCATGGGGCAATCAACAAAAGGCCACAACCACATGACAATAACATGGGCTATTGGGCTTCAATTTAGGATAGTTATTATATTAGTACTTATATGGGCTAATTTCCCTAAAAAATCTTATATGGGCTAATGATATGATTATCTCCGTCCAATTAGCATATCTACAGTATACTACTACCTGCTAGAAATCGTGGGGGGGTGAGCGATTGGCAGGGGTCTAGCCCCTGCTCGCCCCCCTGTTTCCGCCCCTGGGACGGAGTCCACAGCAGTACCTTTTGTCAGGTGGCAGGATGAGAAATAAAGCAGATGAACGAGTTGCATGCACACACTCAGGGCCGGCCCTGAGGGGGGCAGGGGGCGGCCGCCCCGGGCCCCCAAATGTATGTAGGCTAGGCCTATGGCCCATACTGTAAAACGGAAAAGAAAAGGAGCGGTCACGTAAAAAGGAAAAGTTGTCTCAAAAAACGTAAAAAGGAAAAGAAAAGGAGCGATCAGCGCTAGATCCAACTCTGACGGTTCACTTCTTATTCTATTCCATCACGCAGACGCAGCCCAATGCCGCCGACGCCCGACGTCATACATGTATTCCAGCCTTGTCGTCGTCCCCTGGTAATTGCCTTACTAATCTGATTATGTCAGCCGCCTATTTCAATTCCAGGCCCCCCATCGTCAACAACCCTTTGGCCTTTGCTCAATTGCTCTTGTCTCAATCCTCTGCAGACTCTAGGCGTTGCGCTGCCGCCGCGCTGTATAGGCCGACAAGACGCACTGAAGTTCGACCATCAGGATTCAGGAATCAAGGTATATTCATATAATATTTCATACAAAATTTTTTGGTTGCATAGCTAGCACGGTTCAACGACTGATACAACAAAAACTGGTCTGTTTTCAGCATAGGTTGTGTTATCATGTCGTCCAGCAATAGGACATATCCATCAGGTAGCCACAAAAGGAAAAGAAAGAAAGAAGTGGATAAGTTGATACAATCACAGCACAGACATATTAGAAAAAAATTCAAGAAATTCTAGAAGCTGAGAAGGCCTTTTGAGTTAAATATTTTAATGTTTTGGTTGATATGGTGAAGGATAGATTTAAAGAACTCATGGTGTTTAAAGATATATTCGGATTTTTACGGAGCTCGAGCACCCTGAAGTCATTAAGTGATAATGAACTTGAAGAGTGCTGCACAAAATTTGCATAAACTCTCTCTTGATGGTTCATCTAATGTTGAGGTATATGATCTGATTTTCGAATTGAAGATTATGAGATTTACTTTGCCAAATGGTGTAATGTTTGCTATGGAGATTTACTCAAGAGAGGTTAAATGGTTTGGCTACATTGTGCATCGAGAAGAAATTATTGGATGAGATTCACATCGACCCCATCATAAGTGAGGAGTGTTAGAAGAAATTTTTAAGGTAATTTTGGCGTATAAATTATTCGATACACGTACTAATTTTCGATGCATTTAAATATTATTGATAACACTATACATACACACAAGCATTTGCTATTACTATGATGTGTATATTAAGGGCCCCGAGTTGTACGTTTGCCTCGGGCCCCCAAAAACTCAGGACCGGCCCTGCACACACTAAACACTTGCACTTTATTCTTCATGTCACATTTTAAAAGTTTGATAACTTGTGAACTAAATATCCAGTTTTGAAATATTTTATATTTTTAATTCAGGGCGACAAGACCTTTAAAACAAGATCAATCTTGGATGCACTTTGGCTAGTTTGAATTTTACCGTTTCACTCATTTCAGAGAAAGCATTTCAGCCAGTTTCACATTTCACTAGTTTTGGAAAACCTTCCAGACAGTTTCACATTTCATTAGAGTCAGAAAACACATTACAATCATTTTCAAAAGATAGATTTCACTCATTTTAGAAAACACATTACACTCATTTACGAAAGATAGATTTCATTCATTCAAAAAACACATTACACTCACTCAATTGAAAATATTATGTTTCACTTGTTCCAAAAACCTTGTCTACTCATTACAAAAGATATATTTCAAAATTAATTTCACTGTGCGCTTGCAAAACTGATATTTCAATCATATAAAAATTGATTTCAATCATTTCAATAAATACATTTCACCATATTTCTTATAAAATAGGTTTATTTCACATATTTCTTACGAAATAGGCTTGGTCGTGCTATTTCTTTTGAATATTTGTTTACTCATCCTCACAAATTTTAATTTTTCAGCTTCAGTAAACTTATTTCACTAAAAACACATTTCACTCATTTCAGAAAACACATTACACTCATTCAATTGAAATACTATACTTCACTCGTTTCAAAAAACCTTTTTCACTCATTACAAAAGATATATTTCAAAAGTACTTACACTGTGCACTTGCGAAACTGATATTTCACTCATATAAAAATTGATTTCAATCATTTCAATAAACATATTTCACTCAAAAACTCTATTGAAATACTATATTTGTGAAATACTATATTTCATCCTTTACAAAACTAATTTCAACATTATTTTAGCTCATTTCAAAATAATAATTTCACTCAATACAAGTTTAGCTCATTTCAAAATATTAATTTTACTAAAATCAAAAACAGATTTCCCACGCCGAATTAATAGATTGAACGAAATAAGTGAATTGAACGTTGAAATTTAAACATGTTTCAAATGTATCCAAGAATGATCTTGTTATAAAGGTCTAAATCCTAGGAGTTCAAATATAAAAAAGTTTTAAAAATAAAACTACAGATTAAAAGATAGGTTAATCTGTAGGAGTTTTAATCTGTAGACATAACCAAGGCATTCGTCACGTGGATTGGGCCTTCTTGCTCCAAGTTCTCAAGAGGCTAGGCTTTGGATATATGATGATCGCATGGACGTGTAGCTTGTTGGCTTCGACCTTCACACGTGTATTGATGAATGGGACACCAGGGGAGATCATCTTCAATAAGAGAGGCTTGCGGCAGGAGGACTAATATGTCTTCAATGTATCTACTTTTCAAACAATTTTGCTCTTATTTTGACTCTAACTTGCATGATTTGACTGAAGTTAACCTGGACTGACATTGTCTTCAACAGAATTATCTTGGTGTTGTTTTCGTGCAGAAATAAAAAGTCAGAACCAGACGGGATTTTATGGATGATTGTTTTGGATATTAAAAAAATACTAGCACAAAGATCTATCGAAGGGGGGCACTAGTGTAACACCCACAATGCGGCTATATCTCCCACGTGTCGGGGCACGACTTAGAGGCATAGCCGCATAGTAGGCTTGTCGCAAGAGGGGTAATCTTTATACATCCCATGTACTGAATAAATAAGGGATAAAGAGTTGGCTTACAATCGCCACTTCACACAAATACAAGTTAAACATACATCATCCAGACTACAATCATGGTCCGACTACAGAACTAAAATAAAAGAAGACAACCCCAAATGCTAGATCCCCAATCGACCCAACTGGGCTCCACTACTGATCAACAGGAAATGAAACAACACAACGAACAAGATCTTCATCGAGCTCCCACTTGAGCTGGGTTGCGCCACCTGTACTGGTATCATCGGCACCTGCAACTGTTTGGAAGTATCTGTGAGTCATGAGGACTCAGCAATCTCACACCCGCGAGATCAAGACTATTTAAGCTTATGGGTAGGATAGGGTAGTGAGGTGGAGCTGCAGCAAGCACTAAGCATATATGGTGGCTAAATTTACGCAAAAAAGAGCGAGAAGAGGAGCAACGCAACGGTCGTAAGCTAGAAGTGATCAAGAAGTGGTCCTGAAACTACTTACGTTCAAGCATAACACAAGAACCGTGTTCACTTCCCGAACTCCGCCGAAAAGAGATCATCACGGCTACACACGCAGTTGATGCATTTTAATTAAGTTAAGTGTCAAGTTCTCTACAACCGGATATTAACAAATTCCCATCTGCCACATAACCGCAGGCATGGCTTTCAAAAGTTCAAAACCCTGCAGGGGTGTCCCAACTTAGCCCATCACAAGCTCTCACGGTCAACGAAGGATATTCCTTCTCCCAGGAAGACCCGATCGGACTCGGAATCCCGGTTACAAGACATTTCGACAATGGTAAAATAAGACCAGCAAAGCCGCCCGATGCGCCGACAATCCCGATAGGAGCTTAACATATCTCATTCTCAGGGCAACACCGAATAGGTCAAGCTACGAGTAAAACCAGCCCTTGAGTTGCCCCGAGGTGGCCCCGCAGGCTGCCCGGTTCGGACCAACACTTAGAGAAGCACTGGCCCGGGGGGGTTAAAATAAAGATGACCCTCGGGTTGGCCGACCCAAGGGAAATATAATAGGTTGTTAGGCAAATATAAAACCAAGGTTGGGCCTTGCTGGAGGATTTTTATTCAAAGCGAACTGTCAAAGGGTTCCCATAACACCCAACCGCGTAAGGAACACAAAATCAAGGAACATAACACCGGTATGACGGAAACTAGGGCGAAAAGAGTGGAACAAAACACCATGCATAAGGATGATCCTTCCACCCTTTACCAAGTATATAGATGCATTAATTAAATAAGAGATATTGTGATATCCCAACGTATCCATATTCCAACATGGAACAATCTTCAACTTCACCTGCAACTAGCAACGCTATAAGAGGGGCTGAGCGAAAGCGGTAACATAGCAAAACAACGGTTTGCTAGGAAGGTGGGTTAGAGACTTGACATGGCAATATGGGAGGCATAATATAGCAAGTGGTAGGTAGCATGACATAGCAATAGAACGAACAACTAGCAAGCAAAGATAGAAGTGATTTCGAGGGTATGGTCATCTTGCCTGAGATCCCACAGGAAAGAAGAACGAGTCCATGAAGAAGACAAACGGACGAAGTCGGACGAATCCTCACAAACGCGGCGTTATCGGAACTAACTCGAAGAAGCAACACCGGAAAGAAGCAAACAACATAGTAAACAACCATACATAAGCATGGCATGATGCACAACCAAGTATGACGCATGTCCGGTTTAAAGAGGCATGGCATGGCAAAGTGCAACAAACAATACTACAATTTAAGTGGAGCTCAATATGCAACGAGTTGAATATTGACGAAACACCACATTTAATTATTTAGTTCTCTCCCGTTTAGGTACTCAACAATATTAAATGTTGATTAACATGGCAAGAGGTGAAGCATAATTAAACTAACTATATAGTCAAGTTTAAATGAGGCCGTAAATAACAAACAACAATTCCGGAAAATCCTCATGTGCATATTTTTGGATTAGGTAATGTTCTCTCCTAAACCATATTTTAGAGTTGTTAAACATGCAAAGTAAGGTCACCATGATAATCTATGCATTTTTCTACCCCATTTACATATAAAGTTTGTTAAGGTCTGGAGCTACGGTTATTTAGTTATGAATTAAATCATTTTAACATGGCAATTAAGAAAATAAATGCAAACATCATTTTAAACATTTCAAACATGCATGAAAGTGGCATATTACGAAACTAGATGAAATTCTAAGCATTTTACATATATAGATCATTTTAATCCGATGCACGGTTATTTAGTTGTGAGCATATCAAAATGATGGCATTCTTCTATAAATATGCAAAAGCCAGGAAATTGATAAATTCGCAGAATGAAAAAAACCGTCTATGGGCCGAAACTGACTGGCCGAACAGTGGGAAAAAAAGAGGGCATGTGGGGTGTGAGTGGATCACCCTGGGCCACGGCCCAGGTCTGTGTCGGAGGCCTCGCGGGCCTTGGCGCTGCTAGGCCGACGCGGGTGAAGGGCTACGCGGTCAATGCGCGACTGGAAGAGCGGGCGAGGCAGCGGTTTGCGGGCGCGCTCCTCTGCTCGAGAAGAAGCAGAGCAGCGGCGGGACAGGGAAACGGCGGCCAGGAACAGACGGGGACATGCAGGATCTGGCCACAGGGGCACCGGATCTGACCGGAGGCGGGACGGAGGCGACCCGCGACAAAGCTTGGGGCGGCAAAGGAGGAACGACGATGGCTCCACGGCTTGGCAGCATCCAAGGGGCGGACTGTAACGCCCTCGATGCGGCTATATCTCCTACGTGTCGAAGCACGACTTAGAGGCATAACCGCATTGAAAGCAATGTCGCAAGTAAGGTAATCTTCACAACAACCCATGTAAATAGATAATAAGGGGAAAGGTACATAGTTGGCTTACACTCGCCACGTCACACAAATACATAAATAACATTACAATCATCCAATACACTCATGGTCCGACTACGGTACCAAAATAAAAGATCAACCCCAACATGCGACACGGTCCTGATCGCCCCAACTGGGCACCACTACTGATCATCAGGGAAAGACACATAGTAACGGCGTGAGTCTTCGTCGAACTCCCACTTGAGCTCAAGCGCATCATCTGGAACGGAGTCATCGGGCCCTGCATCTGGTTTGGAAGTAATCTGTGAGTCACGGGGACTCAGCAATCTCACACCCTCGCGATCAAGACTATTTAAGCTTATAGGTAAAGGCAAGGTAATATGTGGAGCTGCAGCAAACGACTAGCATATATGGTGGCTAACCTGTTCGCAAAAGAGACCGAGAAGAGAAGGCAAAGCACGAACGAATAACTATAGAACAACCTACGGCAAACATTACTCCAACACAGTGTTCACTTCCGGACTCCGCCGAGAAGAGACCATCACGGTTACACACGCAGTTGATTCATTTTAATTAAATTAAGGTTCATGTTATCTACAACCGGACATTAACAAATTCCCATCTGCCCATAACCGCGGGCACGGCTTTCGAAAGTTCAAATCCCTGCAGGGGAGTCCCAACTTAGCCCATCACAAGCTCTCACGGTCAACGAAGGATAAACCTTCTCCCAAGACATTTCGATCAGACTCGGCATCCCGGTTCTACAAGACAACTTCGACTAGGTAAAACAGATCCAGCAACACCGCCCGAATGTGCCGACAAATCCCGATAGGAGCTGCACATATCTCGTTCTCAGGGCACACTCAGATGAGACATCCTACGAGTAAAACCAAACCTCAAGTTGCCCCGAGGTGGCCCCGCAGTCTGCTCGGTCGGACCAACACTCAGAGGAGCACTGGCCCGGGGGGTTTAAATAAGATGACCCTCGGGCTTCGGAAACCCAAGGGAAAAAGAGGCTAGGTGGCAAATGGTAAAACCAAGGTTGAGCATTGCTGGAGGAGTTTTATTCAAGGCGAAATGTCAAGGGGTTCCCATTATCACCCAACCGCGTAAGGAATGCAAAATCCGGGAACATAACACCGATATGACGGAAACTAGGGCGGCAAGAGTGGAACAAAACACTAGGCAAAAGGCCGAGCCTTCCACCCTTTACCAAGTATATAGATGCATTAAGATAACAAGATAATATGATGATATCCCAACAAATAAACAATGTTCCAACAAGGAACGATCTCCAATCTTCACCTACAACTAGCAACGCTATAGGAGGGGCTGAGCGAAGCGGTAACATAGCCAATCAACGGTTTGCTAGGACATGGTGGGTTAGAGGTTTGACATGGAAATTTGGGAGGCATGATAAGCAAGTGGTAGGCATCATAGCATAGGCATAGCAAAAGAGCGAGCATCTAGCAAGCACAAATAGAAGTGATTTCGAGGGTATGATCATCTTGCCTGCAAAGTTGTCAGAGTTGACTTGATCCTCGTCAGCAAACTCAACGGGCTCCTCGTTAGAGAACTCGTCTCCTGGCTCTACCCAAAAAAGATAAACAAGCAAAAGGAACACAATCAACCACGTGTGAATGCTCGAACAACATGATGCAAACATGGTATGCTATGCGGGATGCGATATGTGATGCATATGCAAGATTTGACAAGGAATGATTGAACCTGGCCTCAACATGGAAATCCAAGGGTGCCACTGGAAAAGTGAGGTGATTTCGGTTGAAATTGATATAAAGATCACCGGAATCGGATGCACGGTTTGGAAATGGCAAGCAATAAATATGGCACCGGTCTGCGATAAATAGCAAGTAGCCATCTAAATGCATCAAGATAATTATGCTGCAGCACTCAAACATGGCAACAAAATACATGGCAGGGATCCACTCATGATGCTTGACAAAAGATGAACACTGAGCTACGGCCAATTCATTCATTAACAGGTTCAAACAAGCATGGCAAAAATGCAAGCGATAACATGTTTCAGACTTAGTGAAGGAAGCACACTTTGGAGCATGGCAAAAATTAACACAAGTCTGGAATTTCAGATCAGGAAGCACACTTTGGAGCATGAAAACTATATGCTACAGGAACTTAACATGGCAAAGCAAGGCATGACATGAAGCTACTCAAAGCACTTAACAAAAGTCCCTTAGTGACCTTGAGCCAAAAGGGATCAGAAAATACAATTGCAAGCATGTGAACATGGCAAAAACATAAGCAGATCTCAGACTTGGTGAAAAACTGGAGCATGCAAATATGTTAACGAGTAGGCATGTTCACGAGCTCGATGCACTCACTATAGAGCATGGCATGACAATCTAAGCATACACCCATCAAGAATACATGTCATAGAAGCTAGACATGGCAAGAACAACAACATAGCATGCACGGATCAACAACAACATCCTCGGCAAAATCGCTAACAAGTAGACAATCTGCCAGGATTCACGAAATAACAAAAGTAGAGCTCGATTGACTCAAGCTAGGATACTTCATAATTGCAAACAAAGACATGGATGGATAGATCACCACAATATTAAGAAATCATCCTTACTGATCATCCTCAACAGAGGCACGGATCACTAGGAAACAACATGAACATATGGCATATTGATAAAAACAGATCAAGGACTTAATGAAATTTCTAAGTCCCTGAAATCAGCATTAACGAGTGCACTATTTGTAAGCTTGTGCTAGTCACCACACATATTACAAAAATACATGGTAAGCACCTCTATAAAGATGGCATGGCATATAACAAAACAAATGTAGAACTCAGGAGCATATCATGCACACATTAATGAGGGCAAAAATGACAAATAGATATTTGGTACAGCAGATCTGACAATTAACTCAAATAGCTCTCTTCCAATAGCATTTCGGGCATCAAGATGATCTCAAATGAAAATGATGCAATGAGTTGAAATGATGT
The DNA here is from genome assembly GCF_018294505.1 of Triticum aestivum. Classification (NCBI taxonomy): domain Eukaryota; kingdom Viridiplantae; phylum Streptophyta; class Magnoliopsida; order Poales; family Poaceae; genus Triticum; species Triticum aestivum. The sequence goes on from NC_057812.1 coordinate 197,279,470, forward strand.
ACTCTCTGAGGCGAACATTTTGTTATGCCACACGCCCAAAACGGAGTTACGGATGCAGAGTTACGGCATGATGAATTTTGCTAAAAAATATGCAAAACTGGGACAAAAACGAGGTCAACCCTAGGGTTTACTGTAGCTCCGATCCGGATCTAGATCGGGCGAGGCACGGACACCGAGGTTCACCGGGGAACTCACCGGAGAAGGAAAACGCGGGGTCGCCGGGGGAGAGGTCCGGCCTGGGGACTCGCCGGACTTGAGGAAGAGGCGGCGGGCGGCGGACGACGAGGTCGGGCAGCGAGGGAGCTCGGCGGAGAGAGGAGCTTGCCGTGGTGGAGCTTGCTCCGGCCGGCAATGGCGCTGCGGCGGCCCGCGTCGAAGTGCGGTGGCGGATCGGGCTCCCCAGGCAGCGCGGGGTGAGAGGAGGCGGCGGCCCGGGCGCGCGGTGGAGAGGGCCCGGCGTGGGCCGAGCGGGCCGGCGGCGGGGCACGGTGGCTGGGGCCACGTGGCGCCCTCCTACTGGCACGGGGCGGCGGTGTGGTTCATCCGGCCGGCTCCGGACATGTCCGGCGCGGCGCGAGGGAAAAATTAGGGTTAGGGGGGAGAGGAGACCCGGGATTTCAGAGGAGGGGCTATTTATAGAGGTAGGAGGAGCTAGGAAGCTCCAAATGAGGTGCAGTTTTCGGCCACGCAATCATGATCGAACGCTCTAGATGATGGAGAGGGTTTAGGTTGGTTTTGCACCAAATTGGAGGGGTGTTGGGCTGCAACACACGAGGCCTTCTCGGTCCCTCGGTTAACCGCTGGAGTATCAAACGAAGTCCAAATGGCATGAAACTTGACAGGCGGTCTATCGGTAGTAAACCAAGGCCGCTTGGCAAGTCTCGGTCCAATCCGGAAATGTTTAACCCCCACACACGAAAAGAAGTAGAAAGGACCACTGGAGGAGATAGGAGCGCCGGAATGCAAAACGGACAACGGGGAAAATGCTCGGATGCATGAGACGAACACGTATGCAAATGCAATGCACATGATGACATGATATGAGATGCATGACAACGACAACAACACACGGAGACAAAAACCCGAACCCGAGGAAATAAAATAACTTAGTGCCGGAAACGGCAAGAGTTAGGATACATATAAGGTAAATTACATCCGAAGTGTTACAACACTCCACCACTACAAAAGGATCTTGTCCCGAGATCTAGGACTAGAAGAATGCCGGGTACTCAGAACGGAGATGATCCTCGCGTTCCCAGGTGGTTTCACGGTCGGAATGGTGTGACCACTTAACTTTGAGGAATTTGATTGACTTATTGTGAGTCTTGCGTTTAGTCTCTTCAAGAATAGCAACGGGGTGCTCACGATAAGAGAGATCTTCTTGGAGATCAGTGTCTTCGAAGTAGACGATGCGGTCAGGAGTCTTGAAGCACTTGCGAAGCTGAGAGACATGGAACACGTCGTGCACATTTGCAAAGTTTGAAGGAAGCTCGAGTTGATAGGCGAGATCGCCTCTCTTGCTGACGATCTTGAAAGGACCCATGTATCTAGGGGCAAGCCTGCCTTTGATATCGAAGCAACGAGTACCTTTCATTGGAGAGACGCGGAGGTAAACATGATCTCCGATCTCGAAAGCCAAATCACGGTGCTTACTATCATAGTAGCTCTTCTGGCGCGATTGCGCTGCTTTGAGGTTATCACGAATGACTTTGCACATCTCCTCTGCCTCTGTGATCAGGTCATTTCCAAGAAGTTGACGTTCACCAGTCTCTGACCAGTTAAGAGGAGTATGGCACTTCCTGCCATACAGAATTTCGAATGGGGCCTTGCCCGAACTTGCTTGAAAATTGTTGTTGTAGGAGAATTCGGCGTATGGAAGACAATCTTCCCACTTCATACCGAAGGAGATCACACAAGCCCTGAGCATATCTTCAAGAATCTGATTGACACGCTCGACTTGACCGCTAGTTTGAGGATGGAAAGCTGTGCTGAAGCGGATGTTGGTGCCCATGGCCTTCTGAAAAGAATCCCAAAACTTGGAGGCAAAGATGCTGCCACGATCTGAAGAGATCACCTGTGGAATGTCGTGCAGAGAGACAATTCGAGAGGTATAAATCTCCGCCAATTGAGCTACAGTGATAGACTCTTTGATAGGCAGAAAGTGAGCCACTTTAGTGAGTTTGTCGATGACAACGAATATAGCATCATTGCCACGCTTGGACTTTGGAAACCCAGTCACGAAGTCCATCTCAATGTGGTGAAACTTCCATTCTGGAATGGCAAGAGGTTGGAGGAGACCAGCTGGCCTTTGGTGTTCTTCCTTCACTCTTCTGCAGACATCACATTCATTCACGAACTGAGCAATCTCGCGCTTCATTCGAGTCCACCAATAAGTCTGCTTGAGGTCCTGATACGTCTTCGTACTCCCAGGGTGGATGGAGAGGAGTGAATTGTGTGTCTCATTCATGATAACTTTACGAAGGTCACCTTTGGGCACAACAATACGATCCTCGAAGAAGAGAGTGTCCTTGTCATCAAGATGGTAGCACTTATACTTGGGTTGACTCTTGGCAATCCCAATCTTCACCTTCTTCACCATAGCATCAAGAAGTTGAGCCTCGCAAATCTGATCTTCCAAAGTAGGATAGACTTGAAGGTTGGCGAGGAAACCTTGAGGAACAACTTGCAGATTGAGTTTGCGGAAAGCTTCACAAAGCTCGGGTTGGTAAGGCTTGAGAATCAGACTGTTGCAGTAAGCCTTCCTGCTCAAAGCGTCAGCAATCATATTGGCCTTGCCTAGAGTATACTCGATACTCAGATTATACTCTTGAATCATTTCGACCCAACGAGTCTGCCTGAGGTTGAGATTAGGCTGAGAGAAGATGTATTTGAGACTCTTGTGGTCAGTGAAGATGTCCACTTTTCTTCCCAATAAGAGATGTCTCCAAGTCAAAAGAGCATGCACAACTGCCGCCAACTCGGGGTCATGAGTGGGGTAGTTCTTCTCGTTGGGCTTCAATTGAAGAGAGGTATAAGCCACAACTTTCTTCTCTTGCATCAACACTGCACCAAGACCTTGAAGAGAGGCATCGCAGAAGACCTCGAACGGTTTGGATTCATCAGGAGGAGTCAGAACTGGAGCAGTGACCAATTTCTCTTTCAAAGTGTTGAAAGCGATGTCACATTCCGGAGACCAAACGTACTTGACGTGCTTCTGGAGAAGGTTTGAAAGAGGCTTTGCGATCTTTGAAAAGTTCTTAACGAACCTTCGACAGTAGCTTGCGAGACCAAGGAAGCCGCGGAGTTGCTTCATGTTCTGAGGTGGTTCCCAATTCACAATTGCAGACACCTTCTCAGGATTCACCGCAATGCCCTTGGCAGAGATGATATGCCCAAGATAAAGAACCTCATCGAGCCAAAACTCGCACTTTGAGAACTTGGCATAGAACTGATGTTCCCTGAGCTTATCGAGCACCAAATGCAAGTGCTTGGCATGATCTTCCTTATTCTTCGAAAAGACCAGAATGTCGTCGAGGTAGACCAAGACAAAGTCATTTGTGTAGGCGTTGAAGATGAAGTTCATCATGCGAGAGAAAGTCGGAGGAGCATTGACGAGGCCAAAAGACATGACAGTGTATTCATATGAACCATATCTTGTTATGAAAGCCGCCTTGGGAATATCTTGCTCACGGATTCGAATCTGGTGATAACCCATACGGAGATCAAGCTTGGAGAACACTTGAGCACCTTTTAGTTGTTCAAACAGCTCGTTGATGTTGGGAAGTGGGTACTTGTTCTTGATAGTCTTCTTGTTCAATGGACAGTAGTCAACACAAAGTCGGTCCGTTCCATCCTTCTTCTTCACAAAAAGAACTCCACAACCCCACAGAGAAGAACTAGGTCGGATGAGACCCATTCGTTCTTGAATATCGAGTTGCTTCTTCAGCTCCTTCAACTCTTCAGGTCCGAGCTTGTAAGGACGTTTGCAAACCGGTTCCGTGCCAGGCTCAAGATCGATGACGAATTCAACTGGCCGGTGCAGAGGCATTCCTGGAAGCTCTTCTGGAAAGACGTCTTGATATTTGCAAACGACTGGGATTTGAGAGATGGCATCCAGTTCACCCTTCTCATTGAGAGAAAACAGACAGATTGTATCATCACGAGCGGCAAAGACAATTACAACCTCAGATGAATGAGTCAATTGAATCTGCCTGGCAGCACAATCAAGATGCGCCTTGTGCTTAGAAAGCCAATCCATTCCGAGAATAAGATCAATATCCGAGTTACCAAGAACCATCGGAGAGGACAGAAACTTGTAGTCGCCCAACGTGATAGAGACATCGGGAGCAACCAAAGTAGAAGTCAAAAGCTTACCGGGAGAAACAACTTGCATGACTTTGGGCATAACCTCAGTATCAACATTGTGCTTCGATGCAAATGGGCATGACAAGAAAGAATGTGATGCACCAGTATCAAAAAGTACTTTTGCAGGAACATCGTTAACAGGAAGGTTACCCATGATGACATCTGACGAGTCCTCTGCCTGAGCTGCATTCATCAAGTTGACCTTAGCGTGCTTGGGGTTATGCTTGACCACAGCTGTACTTGCCGATCTCAGAGGAGGAGGGAGGCGCCTCTGATTGAAGCATTTGTTGGCATAGTGACCCTTCTGTTGGCACTTGTTGCATGTGACCTCTGAAAGCGGACGGTGATATGGAGCACTCGATCTTGGAGCTTGAGACAAAGTCTTGTTCTGAAAGCCAGGGTTGGGTGGGTGGGAAGATCCACTGCCACCTTTTCTCTTCTGCTGATAAGGCTGACGGAACGGAGGAGGAGGAAGCCAATACTTCTGCTGCTTAGCCACTTGAGTTGAGGAAGAAGGAGTAGCATCTCTGACTCGCTTCTTGGAAGCATCGCACTTCAGTTGAGCAGCCTCTTGCTTCAATGCCATGTTGTAAAACTCATCGTACCTCCTGGGCTCAAAGAGGACAAGAGATAGCTGGATTTCTTCTTTGAGACCACCCCTGAACTGGTATATCATGCTCTTCTCGTCAGGGACATCCTGCTTAGCAAAGCGGGCGAGCTTCTGAAACATCTTGTTGTAGTCATATACAGACATAGAGCCTTGCTTCAGGTTGCGGAATTCCTCACTCTTGCTTTCAATCACGCTCTGAGGAATATGATGAGCTTTGAAGTCTTGACGGAATTCATCCCAGGTAATCACACGGCCTCCTCTGGAATCTTTGTACTGCTGAAACCATTCTGCAGCTTGGTCTTTGAGTTGGAAGGAAGCGAACTTGACAAAGTCCTCAGGCCTGACGTTACTGCACTCGAAATGCTTGCACAAGTCCACGAGCCAATCATCAGCGTCAATTGCCTCAACATAATTGCTGAAGGTCTTTGGCTAGTTAGCAAGGAACTGTTTGAGTGTAGCAAAGTGATTCTGATTGTTGTCATGGTTGCCTTGGTTCGCTTGGTTGTGCTCTTGAAGTATTTGCATGATCAGCTGCGTGTTTGCATTGGTAGCGGCCATCACAGCTTGCCATGCCTCCGGAGGTGGAGGTAGTGGTGGCGGATCAGGATTCGGAGTCGTGCGTGTTGGAGGAGCCATCCTGAAGAGGTTGACATCCATTAGCACATTGATAGACAAAAATTGAAGCTGAACCAAACGGGTAGAAATTGCAACATATAGTCTTCGCATCCGAACGAAATAAACGAATGCATTCCAATTGAAATGGTCACATATCCATAAATTGAGAAGCCACTTAGAATTTAGGTAGAGGAATAAAATCAACAAGGTACGGAGCAAGAACGAATACTCGGTAAGGATCATCCAATCTCAAACCAAATATCCGTGGAAGAAGAACTAGAGCTACAAGAATTCCCACCTATGAAACTCCCGAACCTTTCCGGTTATGCAATCAGGTGTTGGGGATACAGGGGAAGCATAATAGCTCACCCAAATCTAGCAAATCTTACATCCAGCTGTATCCATCCTTCAACACATAACCGAGAAAAACTTCGGAAATCGTCTACCTCAACCTTCGAAAAGCATCCGTTATACAAGTTATGGCAATACTCCCGAACTCCCGCCCCAGTACTGGGTGGCGTCGAGGTTATCTCACCAACAACTGCATAAAAGAGATTTTCGATGTCGGTGAACTAAACTCAGGTATTCCAAAACTGCAACGATAAAATTGTGACGACAACACCTCGGAGCTCAACTCCCCGGGACACTGCCACAACCTCTAAATGACAGGAGGCACCAAGAACAATGTTCTCATCACAAATCGATCGGAACGATTCCAAGATACCCGCGTGATCCTAAAAAAATTTAGTGAAATTTGAGAAGAGAAGAGTCAAAACTTTACGTCAGGATGCCTTACCAGAGCGATGAAGGGACTGGGGAGTAAAAATAATTCCTAAACTCTCCTATATATGATTCCTAAATGACTCAAAACATTTTTCTAGACTCAACTCGTCAGCTAATTCGATCAAGCAGTGGGGCTCCTAAGGTCGGGGAAGGCTCTGATTACCAACTTGTAACGCCCTCGATGCGGCTATATCTCCTACGTGTCGAAGCACGACTTAGAGGCATAACCGCATTAAAAGCAATGTCGCAAGTAAGGTAATCTTCACAATAACCCATGTAAATAGATAATAAGGGGAAAGGTACATAGTTGGCTTACACTCGCCACGTCACACAAATACATAAATAACATTACAATCATCCAATACACTCATGGTCCGACTACGGTACCAAAATAAAAGATCAACCCCAACATGCGACACGGTCCTGATCGCCCCAACTGGGCACCACTACTGATCATCAGGGAAAGACACATAGTAACGGCGTGAGTCTTCGTCGAACTCCCACTTGAGCTCAAGCGCATCATCTGGAACGGAGTCATCGGGCCCTGCATCTGGTTTGGAAGTAATATGTGAGTCACGGGGACTCAGCAATCTCGCACCCTCGCGATCAAGACTATTTAAGCTTATAGGTAAAGGCAAGGTAATATGTGGAGCTGCAGCAAGCGACTAGCATATATGGTGGCTAACCTGTTCGCAAAAGAGAGCGAGAAGAGAAGGCAAAGCACGAACGAATAACTATAGAACAACCTATGGCAAACATTACTCCAACACAGTGTTCACTTCCGGACTCCGCCGAGAAGAGACCATCACGGTTACACACGCAGTTGATTCATTTTAATTAAATTAAGGTTCATGTTATCTACAACCGGACATTAACAAACTCCCATCTGCCCATAACCGTGGGCACGGCTTTCGAAAGTTCAAATCCCTGCAGGGGAGTCCCAACTTAGCCCATCACAAGCTGTCACGGTCCACGAAGGATAAACCTTCTCCCGAGACATTCCGATCAGACTCGGCATCCCGGTTCTATAAGACAACTTCGACTAGGTAAAACAGATCCAGCAACACCGCCCGAATGTGCCGACAAATCCCGATAGGAGCTGCACATATCTCGTTCTTAGGGCACACTCTGATGAGACATCCTACGAGTAAAACCAAAACTCAAGTTGCACCAAGGTGGCCTCGCAGTCTGCTTGATCGGACCAACACTCAGAGGAGCACTGGCCCAATGGGGTTTAAATAAGATGACCCTCGGGCTCCGGAAACCCAAGGGAAAAAGAGGCTAGGTGGCAAATGGTAAAACCAAGGTTGGGCATTGCTGGAGGAGTTTTATTCAAGGCGAAATGTCAAGGGGTTCCCATTATCACTCAACCGCGTAAGGAATGCAAAATTCGGGAACATAACACCGATATGACAGAAACTAGGGCGGCAAGATTGGAACAAAACACTAGGCAAAAGGCCGAGCCTTCCACCCTTTACCAAGTATATAGATGCATTAAGATAACAAGATAATATGGTGATATCCCAACAAATAAACAATGTTCGAACAAGGAACGATCTACAATCTTCACCTGCAACTCGCAATGCTATAAGAGGGGCTGAGCGAAGCGGTAACATAGCCAATCAACGATTTGCTAGGACATGGTGGGTTAGAGGTTTGTCATGGCAATTTGGGAGGCATGATAAGCAAGTGGTAGGCATCGTAGCATAGGCATAGCAAAAGAGCGAGCATCTAGCAAGCAAAGGTAGAAGTGATTTCGAGGGTATGATCATCTTGCCTGCAAAGTTGTCAGAGTTGACTTGATCCTCGTAAGCAAACTCAACGGGCACCTCGTTAGCAAACTCGTCTCCTAGCTCTACCCAAACAAGACAAACAAGCAAAAGGAACACAATCAACCACGTGCAAATGCTCGAACAACATGATGCAAACATGGTATGCTATGCGGGATGCGATATGTGATGCATATGCAAGATTTGACAAGGAATGATTGAACCTGGCCTCAACTTGGAAATCCAAGGGTGCCACTGGAAAGGTGAGGTGATTTCGGTTATAATCGATATAAAGATCACCAGAATCGGATGCACGGTTTGGAAATGGCAAGCAACAAATATGGCACTGGTCTGCGATAAACAGCAAGTAGCCATCTAAATGCATCAAGATAATTATGCTACAGCACTCAAACATGGCAACAAAATACATGGAAGGGATCCACTCATGATGCTTGACAAAAGATGAACACTGAGCTACGGCCAATTCATCCATTAACAGGTTCAAACAAGCATGGCAAAAGTGCAAACGATAACAGGTTTCAGACTTAGTGAAATTAACACAAGTCTGGAATTTCAGATCAGGAAGCACACTTTGGAGCAGGAAAACTATATGCTACAGGAACTTAACATGGCAAAGCAAGGCATGACATGAAGCTACTCAAAGCTCTTAACAAAAGTCCCTTATTGACCTTGAGCCAAAAGGGATCAGAAAATACAATTGCAAGCATGTGAACATGGCAAAAACATAATCAGATCTCAGACTTAGTGAAAAACTGGAGCATGCAAATATGTTAACGAGTAGGCATGTTCACGAGCTCGATGCACTCACTACAGAGCATGTCATGACAATCTAAGCATATACCCATCAAGAATACATATCATAGAAGCTAGACATGGCAAGAACAACAACATAGCATGCATGGATCAACAACAACATCATCGGCAAAATCACTAACAAGTAGACAATCTGCTAGGATTCACGAAATAGCAAAAGTAGAGCTCGATTGACTCAAGCTAGGGTGCTCCATAATTGCAAACAAAGACATGGATGGATAGAGCAACACAATATTAACAAATCATCCTTACTGATCATCCTCAAAAGAGGCACGGATCACTAGAAAACAACATGAACATATGGCATATTGATAAAAATAGATCAAGGACTTAATGAAATTTCTAAGTCCCTGAAATCAGCATTAACGAATGCACTACTTTGTAAGCTTGTGCTAGTCACAACACATATCACAAAAATATATGGTAAGCACCTCTGTAAATATGGCATGGCATATAACAAAACACATGTAGAACTCAGGAGCATATCATGCACACATTAATCATGGCGAAAATGACAAATAGCTATTTGGTACAGCAGATCTGACAATTAACTCAAATAGCTCTCTTCCAACAGCATTTCGGGCATCAACATTATCTCAAATGAAAATGATGCAATGAGATGAAATGATGTACTCTCTGAGAAGAACATTTTGATATGCTACACACCCAAAACGGAGTTACGGATATGGAGTTACGACATGATGAAGTATGCTAAAAAATATGCAAAACTGGGACAAAAACGAGGTCAACCCTAGGGTTTACTGTAGCTCCGATCCGGATCTAGATCGGGCGAGGCACGGACACCGAGGTTCCCCGGGGAACTCGCCGGAGAAGGAAAACATGAGGTCGCCGGGGGAGAGGTCCAGCCCGGGGACTCGCCGGACTTGAGGAAGAGGCGGCGGGCGGCGGACGACGAGGTCAGGCGGCAAGGGAGCTCGGCGGAGAGAGGAGCTTGCCGCGGCGGAGCTTGCTCCGGCCGGCAATGGCGCTGCGGCAGCCGGCATCGAAGTGCCGCGGCGGATCGGGCTCCCTAGGTGGCGCGGGGTGAGAGGAGGCGGCGGCCCGGGCACGCGGTGGAGAGGGCCCGGTGCGGCCCGAGCGGGCCGGCGGCGGGGCACGATGGCTGGGGCCACATGGCGCCCTCCTACTGGCTGGGGCGGCGGTGCGGTTCATCCGGCCGGCTCCGGATATGTCCGGCGCGGCGCGAGGGAAAAATTAGGGTTAGGGGGAGAGGAGACCCGGGATTTCGGAGGAGGGGCTATTTATAGAGGTAGGAGGAGCTAGGAAGCTCCAAATGAGGTGCGGTTTTCGGCCACACGATCGTGATCGAACGCTCTAGATGATGGAGAGGGTTTAGGTGGGTTTTGGGCCAAACTGGAGGGGTGTTGGGATGCAACACACACGAGGCCTTCTCGGTCCCTCGGTTAACCGTTGGAGTATCAAACGAAGTCCAAATGGCACAAAACTTGACAGGCGGTCTAACGGTAGTAAACCAAGGCCGCTTGGCAAGTCTCGGTCCAATCCGGAAATGTTTAACCCCCACACACGAAAAGAAGTAGAAAGGACCACCGGAGGAGATAGGAGCGACGGAATGCAAAACAGACAACAGGGAAAATGCTCGGATGCATGAGACGAACACGTATGCAAATGCAATGCACATGATGACATGATATGAGATGCATGACAACGACAACAACACACGGAGACAAAAACCCGAACCCGAGGAAATAAAATAACTTAGTGCCGGAAACGGCAAGAGTTGGGATACATATAAGGTAAATTATATCCGGGGTGTTACACGGACAGAGGGGGCTTGAGCGAGTCGCGGTGGCCATGGCTTGGCTGCTGGTCCGGCGGCTCTTCACGGAGAGGTGGTCGGCGGCGTTGCCCCGTAGAGGAGGTCCTGGTGGCCTTGGTCACCGGCGACGTGGCTGACAAGGAGGCATAGCGGCGCAGGACTTGGCGGGGTAGAGGAGCTCCAGGACGAACGGGACAGGGAGAAGGCCATGGAGGTCGAGGAAGACTGGGGCGACGGCCTGGAACAGCTGCTGGTCCGGTGTGTTTCGGCGAGCGGCCACTGGTCGCCGGCACGGCCGGAGATGAGTCTGCAGGGGGGCTGCAGGGGCGCCTGGTCGATGACGAGTCTGGTCGAAGACAGTGGCCTTAGGTAGCGGAGCTCGGGCTCCTGGATCGAGAGGGGCGCGGGAAAAACAGGCACTGTGGTGCTCTGCTCCCCGGCGAGCTCAACCGAGGCAGAGGGGACCCACGACGCGTGGGGGCTGTTACTGCTTGAAGGAGAAGAAGGAGCGGCGATGGATCAAAAGAAGAGGCCGTCCATGGTGTCCTGGTGGAGGCAACAGAGAGAGATAAGCAGGGAAAAAGGAGGAGGATCGGGAGGAGCTCGCTGGTTGGAGGAATGGGGAAATTGAGGTGGATCTGGCAATGATCTCGAGAGGATTTGAAGTGGCGGCGGCGACGAGTGGAGGATGGGACAGCTCCCCTAAAATTTAGGGTTGCTCTCTCTATATATGTTATTGGATTAGGTTAGGGGGGTTCATCTGCTTTCGGACCATTCTATCATCATCGGACGGCCCGGAGCAGAGGGGTAGCTAGGTGGGTTAGATGGACTGTGTAGAGGGGGTTGGTCTGAGAAGAGAGGGAAGGAGTGCAGTCCGGCAACTGCTTCCGAAGACCGAAAACGTCCGACGATAGACCAACTATATTGCCGCTATATTTAACCGCTGGGGCGTGAAATGGACTCCGAATGCGATGAAACTTGGCAGGCGGCCTACCTACAACATAAAAACACCGCACGCCAACTTTCATCCCATTCCGAGAACATTTTCTGGTCATTTATAAAATAATATTCCGGACATGCCGCGGGCGCGTGCAAGTGTGTCTGGGCTCAGAACAGACAACGGAAGGAACGTAGAGACCCGGACGGATGCAAGTTATGAAAACATGATGATGCAATGCGGATGATGACATGGCAAGATGCAACACGCAAGCGAAAGACAAGGCAACAACAGCGAATAACTAGAAGACACCTGGCACAACAGTCTCGGGGCGTCACAACCAGAGAGCCACAAGCTCAGGGGGCGCACTCCACCTGCCATCTAAGCTTGCGGTCCCTTGAGGCTCGACGTTCCCTAAACTCAAGTCCATAAGTACCGTCTTCCCAAGAAAAAATTAGAGAGGAAGTTTTGTCACATTTTATGATACGAAGCCGCCGCCACCTCATGTTCTTCATCGGGAGGTCTGATCTGGAGTCTGTTCGGGCCTCTAGAGAGGGGAATTCATTGTTGTCGTCATCAACAACCCTTCTTCATCAACAACCTCATGATGCTCACCACCGGGAGTGAGTGATTTCATCGTAGGCATATTGGAGGTAGATGGGGATGGATGAGATTCGTCATGTAATCGAGTCAATTTTTTAGGGCTTGATCCCTAGTATCCACTATGTTCTGAGATTGATGTTGCTATAATTTTTCTATACTTAATGGTTTCACTAGGGCCCAAGTGCCATGACTTCAGATCGGATACTCTTATGTTTTCATGAATATATTTGAGTTCTTGGTCCTATCAGCAACTTATTTGCACATGTAATTGTTCTGAACCGTAGACCCCCAAGGCAACAATAATTGGAACTCCCCGGGGATGACTGTAATGTGAGGAGTTTATATATTCACTATTTGTAAATGCTTTGTTTTGGTTCTCTATTAAAAGAAGCGCCTTAATTACCCTTAGTTTCCATTAGGACCCTGCTGCCATGGGAGGATAGGACAAAAGATGGCATGCAAGTTCTTACTACAAGCATGTACGACTATATACGGAATACATGTCTACATATGTCTGATGAATTGAAGCTATTATGTATCGCTCTAGGTTGTGACTGTTAACACTATGAATTTCATCCAAATATCAATCACTACTCCATGCCTACGCTTTTCATAATATTGTCTTTGCTCAAGTTACTATTGTTGTTGTTGTTTCATTGCTACAAAACTGCTATGGTTACTATTATTGTTACCACTGCTATCCAAACTATCATATTATTGTGCTACTAATACATTGCTGCAAGGAAGTGACTTCTCATATGTGGTTGAATTGACAACTCAACTGCTAAGGCTTATAAATATTTTTTGGCTCCCTTGTGTCAAATCAATAAATTTGGGTGAAATAATACCCTCGAATACTGTTGCGATCCCCTATACTTGTTGGTCATCAAGGACCCATTTGTCCCTGTAGTTCGTTATAGTGATGGATAGACTGCACTTCATGTTGCGAAAGGCGGCGGACGTTGGACTTTTTCAGATGCTTATGCGCTCAGGGTTGCACTATTGGTCATCCATTAATGCTGCCGACTTGGTCACCTTCATTAAACCTGAAGGAGGGAGTTTGCTCACCTACGTCTCAATCATGCAAGACTTTAGAGAGTCTTTCGGCCTGCAGAACAATGTAGAAAAATGTGTGGCTCATTTCATATGTTGTTCACCAGGACAAAGGGGAGGCTGCTCTTCAACCTCTAACTTTCCCATTACTCCCATTCCCATGCAAGTATTTGGGCCTTCCCCTTGTATTGCAAAAGCCAACTATTGCTCAGCTTCAACCTCTTGTGGATAAAGTTGTTGACAAGCTACCCAGATGGCGAGCATATATGCCCTGCTGTGGTGGTCATTTGATTCTGGTGAAGACCACTTTCTTTGCCTTACCACTTCGTGCTATGATAGCATTGGACCTACCGGTTAATACCATCATAGGGGTGGAGAAGATTTTCGTGGGTTCTTATAGTGTGCCCTGAAGAACGTGAGGCGATCATTGCGTGGTGGCCTGGGAGAAGGTCTGCTGCCCCAAGGAGCGAGGTGGGATTGGCATACCAAATCTCAGGATCCTCTTCGGGCCGATGGTCCTAGCTTCGATGCATCATCCCCGACAAGCCATGGAAGGACTTCAACATTCAGGTGCCAAAGCTCTGCCTCGCTCTCTTCCGCGCTGCCACTAAGAATAAGCTTGGCGATGGAGCCACCACTCTTTACTAGACAGACAAGTGGCTTTAGGAAGGCAGAATTAGTGAGTTTGCTCCCAACCCGTTCTTTGTCATGGGCAAGCGTGCGACTAAGACGGGAATGATGGACAATCTAGCGGGTGGCTGGTGGGAAGATGTGAATCCAAACATGGGTCTAGCGGCCCTAGACAAGTTTCTTCACCTAGGGGATCAAGTGATCAACATCTCGCTTATGGAAAGGGTTGAGGACAAAATTTTTGGGCTTGAGAGCCCAGTGGTTGCTTCTCGGTCAGGTCTGCATACTCGGTGTTGTTCGGTGGAGTTGTGCTTAACATTAGTGCCACGCCGATCTAGCAATCCAGGATTCCTATGTCTTGCAAGTTCTTTGGTTGACTGGTGACCCGGAATCAGTGTTGTACCGCAAATAGATTGGAGAGATTCTGCATAGCCCTGTTGTGTGCCTCCTCTACGATTAGTAACTAGAGATAATCCAACATATGTTACTAGGGTGCGTCTTCTCTCGCGAAGCCTAGGATTTGTGCTGGCGGTTTGGGAGAAAAATGATTGGATGTCGAACTCGAGCACTAACTTCATTAAAGGATTAGGACATACTGTGGCGACGAGGATGGCGCGGAAGAGCTTTGTGTCGGTGGTGGTGACGCTGCGGGGTCAGGACAACGGCACAGCTAAGGGGGCGGTGCGGATGAGGCAGGAAAGAGGACATGAAGAGGGCATGTCTGTTTAGGATGGGGATGTTTTGGAGGGATTTGGGTGGGCCCGGTCTGTCGGATCCGATGTGAAGGACACATCTGAGGCTCCCCATATCCATCCTAAATATGTGTTGCTTTTGGGGATTGTCGGACAATCCGGACGTGTAAAGCCGGTTTGAGGGGGTTCGCTGGATGACATTTTCATGACCAGTCAATTATCGGGCAAAAGATACGAGGGGTCTAAGTGTAGATGCTCTTGTTACTATACTAGACAATTGTCCGTGCGTTGCAACGGGGGTATAAACATTCTAGTAGATTAACCCCTGACTGCACGTCTATTATTGTATTATTATTTTTGAGAATCCACGTCTATTATTATATTGATACGTTAAAATCTTATCAAATCTTTGTATGCAATCGCCATGATTCCTCTGCCATTTTATTGTTAAGCACTTATTTGTAAGAATTTAATGACTTGTCAACAAAATATGTGTTTATTTTGGTAAGTTAATAAACATGAGACAATTGAATGGATGGGAGAAAAATCAAATATGAGAGGAAAAATCAAACATGATAAGGAAAGAGTGGGACATATATATATATATGAAAGATTGGACGAAAGAGAGGTGAAATGAAAACCTTACGTTCTTTTTAAGTAGTACTAGCGAAAGAGCCCGTGCGTTGCAACGGGAGGGAAAACATAACACACGCTCTTAACTCAACAACCATCACTCAAGACCACAATAGGTCCATCTCCTTTATTTTTGCGAGGCATCATATTTGTGTTGCCGCTTATCCTTCTTCTCACCCTCGCCAGCGATGGCCTCGGTGTTCACACAAAAAAATAAAAAACGTGTGTTGAATATGGTTAACCCTAAGACGTCTCTCTCTCCCTCTCTCCTCCCTCTCCCTCTCTCTCTTGCGATGAGAAATCTGTTGTTTTCCCTGTGACATTTTTCAGAGGTATGCATGTGTAGTTATCGATATTTTCCTTTCTCTATATGGTTGTAGTAGGGTGTTTATTTGCAATCTGGATCACCGCCGGTATGAAAAAATGGATCTTGCGCTATAAATTATAAGTTTGCTTCCATAACAATATTTTAAAAATATTAACAGGTAAAATTAACATCATATTTAGATTCCACATATTTTTCTAATAAAATTTCATATAAAATATGTTAAAATCAAAGTTACGGTTTAAAAGATACAGATAATTTATAAAATCATTTGGTTTGACTCAAATATATTCCAAAATAATATTTAAAAATACTTAACATGTAAAAATAATCTCATATTCATATTCTACATATTTTTCTTATCAAATTTCATATATAACATGTTCAAATCGGAGTTACGGTTTAAAAGATATGGATGATTTTAAAAAGCATTTGTTTGACTTAAATATGATCTGCGGATGAATTACCTAAAACATTAGGGGGTTTTCGAAAAATGTAAAACAACGGTTCGAGTGTGACTTAAATCTGGACGGCGGGTTGATTTCAAGAAAAGACAGGGACTTTTCTGTAAAATACGAAAATAACGATTCGTTTTAACTTAAAACAGGACTGCGGGTTGAATTCTTTAAAATAGAGGGACTTTTCTGAAAAATGCCATGACGGACGAAAGAAACCCAATTTACTTTATTATTGCTAGTACAAATGCCCGTGCGTTGCAACGGGTGATAAAATTAATAGAATCTGCTCCGCGTGTCATTCTGCAATATTCCTTATATCCAATTTTGACAAATGTTAAAAATAATGTAAGTCTAGCAAATATGCCTGTGCTTTGCTATGGGTTGATTTATAGAATTACACTATTGGAAATCAGTTTTCTCTTAACAACATATAGTTGCGTAGATAACAATAGTCATCAGATCAATTTAGTATCAGCGCCAGCACGCGGTACAATGCTCAATTCATCAGACGCCACCTCCCTCTACGTAATACATATTTTAATTTTTTGACCCATTCCGTAGGTGCGTGATGGATGAGGGACATATTTTCTTATGTGTTAAAGCATAGTACAGTAGCAGGAACGTGCATTTCCTGCTTAAATATATCTAACTACTCTTTTCGCAAATATATATATATATATATATATATATATATATATATATATATATATATATATATATATATATAACTACTCCCCCACAATCCCGCAAAAAAAACTACTCCCCCACAAAAAAATATCTAACTACTGAAATATGAACCAAATAGAGGACAATTTTATGTTCAAGCATGAATTTTACAGTGACAAAATAAATAAGGTGAGAGCACCCATATGTTTCTTCCACCAGGTCAGCAAGCCTTTCAGTGATGCTCCAGTACAATGTCATCATAGGTAAGAGGGGAGAAAACACAAAGTAAATTACCAAGCCACAACAACTATTTAAGCCACTCCCACCCACTGGGTCATTTCTTCGAACAAATTCGGTGTGAACATTGTCGTCCTCTTGAGCAGTAGATAGCAGTAAATGGGCAAGCAAGTGTGTGTGCAGGCGCAGCTTCCATTCCTGATGAGTACATTACATGCTCCTTGTTGCATTTCCCCGTCATTACCTTAGCTTGTGATTAATAATTGGTTGTTTCTGCTAGATGTTGCTACCAACTGCCATTGTTGAAAGCGGATCAAGAAATCCACACAGAATTCAGTCTCTTATAAGGCAACAAATACAGAGATTGTATACAGAATTGTATCAAAGATAAACTGAAAAAATTATCACATGATTGCTGCACAAATAGTGGGAACCTACTGTACCCTTTGATGTATAATGTTGCAGATTTATTTTGTGTTCAGAGTAATTTCTTCAGAGTTGGCTAACCTAAGATCCAAATATGGACAATTAGTGGAAATGCCTATCTTGGCCCTCTTAGGCAAATTAATTGTGATAATATCTCAAGTTTTAGTAGAAAACAAGAAAAACACTGTTAACTGGTAGGTTTCAGTACTCTATTACTCTTACGATTTATTGGCGAGTAAATGTCATAAAAAAATAACTTGCCGGCGATTTCTAGATTTTAAACCCAGGAAACACAAGAGGTAATTCATTGACCGCCAGACAACTTAGCACCTATATGAATATCAGGCACAAAAACCGAGAAGTGTTCGCTAGCTACCCAGAACTTGCGGCCACATTTGAACAATTTGACCTTTTTTGCGGGGAAGAACAATTTGACCGTTGACATGATAAATTTAAAGACCCTAAAAAAACACCAAACATAACACCTCTATACAGCATATATGTGGTCCAAAGAGGATGGATCAAATGGGCCGTCCACATGAGTATGTCCGCGACGTCAAGCGGCGCTGCCATGAGCACGTGGGGCCATGATGGGCAGCGGCCAGACGTCTGAGTTGATGAGGCCTGCTGGCTCGACTATTACGGCTTATGTTCAGTTTGCATCTCAGGTTCAGTTAGAAAATGAGATGATTAGGGAGTAAAATAAATTGCCCCATGACGCATGGTTCAGTTACCACCTCGGTACCTCCGGCCAATTGTCCATCTTGTCCGCTCACTGCCCACGCTCCATTTTTTTTAAACGGAGGCAAAAGCTTTGCCTTATCCATTAAATAAGAGAGAATAGAATTAGTTATAAACAACTCGAGTACATGGCATGCGGATTACTTGTGCAATAACAAAGACCCTAATTTTTTAGCACCGGCGATGATCCAAAGGTTAGCCTCGATGGCGATGGAGGAAAACAGCACCGTCGGAGGGGCACACTTATGCCTGAAAACTCGTGCGTTTCGCTCATTCCAAATTGTCCATGAAACAAGCATGGTGAGGGATGCCTTGGCTTGTCTGTGCGGATAGCCGTCATCGCAAGTACTTGCCCACCAAGATTGGAATGGGTCGAACAAGGGTAAGTGGAACACGCTCCATTATTCATCACAATACAGCCTTCAAAGTTTGCACACACCACCAAGGAAATTGGAGACACTTATTTTTCCTTCCATCCCTTTATTCTACTATTGATCTTGTCAGTTGGCAGTTAGCACTTTTCCCTTGTGAAGTAGTCGAATGATCGATAAACCAGACTGCATATAGTACCTTGTAGCTGACACTGTAGTTTGCTTTATTTTATAGATTGGTCATTAGTGGCAAAAAATAGTGTACTAAATTCCACATCACTGAACACAAAATGAAAAAGGTGATCGATAACATAGAGGGGTTTGACCTGAAAGGGGTGACTTAAGGAACCACACCAGTACACAACTCATGCTTAAAATAACTCCAAGTCATCTCCCATATTTTAGCCTCACCACCATCATCCGAACCACACCACTACCTCGGCATGGCCTGGTTCTTTGGTAGAAAGAACATCCTTGTTCACCATTGGCTTCATTCTTCAAGGTGAGGATTTCTTTACAATTGATAGAAAAATCAATCATTGATGCAAAAAATTAGCACAAAAATACATCAATAAGTTTCGCATCCTGCAGTGTACCTATAGGGCTGCACGACCACAATTTTCCCTACCTCAATACATAATACTCACCTAGTCAATCTTTCTGTTCAGAAACAAATTACGTGTGAATATTATTAGATCAACAAACATGGGATTTAAGAAAACACTTTCAACTTCACATGGGTCAAGCAAGTATCGACTGTATCGTATTGTCGCCTTTCATTGTATTATGCTTTAGTTCCAAGAAATCAGATGCATCAAGTTGATGCCTTTCTTTGAAATAAGAAGAGAACTCAGATGCATCAGTTGCCTTCCTCTGCTCTTATTGTTGATGTACAATAAGAACACACAGAATGTAAAGCCCCATTTCAGAGACATGAAAGGACTAATAATACTGTAGTGGCATATCTCAAATAGCTATGCTACAGGTACATATGTACAGGACCTAAATAAAATAGAATGCTTTCAGATTTGAGTACACAACCAAATTAAAACAGTTCAATATCATTATCACAATACAGTTGGGGTTGGTGGCATCAACAATCATTATTATGTATTATTGAAGGCGATACTGTGTACAATTTTCCGTTCTAGAGTTATGAATATTTACAGTAATTCAATCCCACTATTCGATATCAATTTGTTTGCAACGCACGGGTGGGGGGGGGGGGGGGGGGAGGTAGTCCGACAGAAGATTTTCGCTACCTCAGGAAGAAAAATCTTAACTTCAAACAAAAATAGGTCTGATCCATTCTTGCCAACCAAAAGAGATATTAATCTACGGAATCAAGTAAACATAAGACATACTATTGCTTCACCTGTCACAATGACACCATTGCATCTTCATCTTCGACAGCAGTATCTACCTTGGTGATGGTCAACTTGTTCTTTGAATTCAGGTGGAGAAATTTCTTTTCAGTTCTCAATCGGTAGAGTGGAGTCTAATATATTGGTAGTTTTGCCTACTATTGCCTCTTCGGTGTTCTTCTTCAGGCAAGAGTGAAATGCCATATTGTCTGCCTTGTTGACGAAAACATGAAGGGCAGTGTCCAGGTCATTCTTGCCAACCAAAAGAGATATTAATCTACGGAATCAAGTAAACATAAGACATACTTTTTCTTCACCTGTCACAATGACACCATTGCATCTTCATCTTCGACGGCAGTATCTACCTTGGTGATGGTCAACTCGTTCTGCGAATTCAAGTGGAGAAATTTCTTTTCAGTTCTCAATCGGTAGAGTGGAGTCTAATATATTGGTAGTTTTACCTACTATTGCCTCTTCGGTGTTCTTCTGCAGGCAAGAGTGAAATGCCATATTGTCTGCCTTGTTGACGAAAACATGAATGGCAGTGTCCAGGTTGTCCAGTGGAAGAACCTGCATATTCTGTAAGAAAATATCAATATGGCAATATATTTTTATACTATAGTTATTATTATATTTTTCTATAGACTTTATAAAATATAGAAAAAGTTGACTTGGAACAAAGGTAAAACTTCAATTCACTTAATTTGTAATGGAGGAAGTACCAAGTTACTTTCCGGAACCAGAGCTTCGACAGTGTGTTGATTAAGCTCATTTGGGTAGAGTTCTCCGGAACCTCAAGCATTGTCTGCAGGATAGCAAGATGCATTTTTCAGATAAAGTGCCCAGCTCTGCTTTTGTACTTCAAAGAATTTTACTCTGAATATGTTACTTTTCCTTATCATTACAAAGTAATTGAAGTTCTTGTTTTGCTAACCGTGCATATTTTGGCGCCATTTTGCTGATCTTCAGAAAACAACAATGACTTGTGGATTGGCAACCTACAACGAAAAGGTTGTAAACAAATAAACTATCCAAGTAGTACTAACAAGTAACAAAGGGGATGATATCAGAAAGTTCCCACATAGTTCTTGAGGTACCTTCTCAACATACTTTTGACCAAACCGTTGGGGGTGTATTGTTAAGAACACAGAGTAGTCCACCTGTAGAATAAGATGAGGTCTTTCATTTGACAATTCTGGAATGAAAATTGGACACAACTATCAGAAGTGACCTGATTTCTTTACCTTTATCCTAACAAGTGAGAGTTTGGGCTCTGATCCACTGCCTGCTGTTGTGTCATTCTTCTCAATAAGATTGGCCACCTAAAGAAGCTCAGTCAGTAGCCAGTACAAGTAATTAGAGGGTACAAATTACAAACATCAGACAACTGAAACTCCAGGCCAACCAGCTCAGTCGACCAATATTTGGCCATGTTTCTGACAAAGAAATGGACAAAGTTTGTAGGATAGCTTATGGAGTACAACTAACTTAGAATCAGACACGAAGACATGCTTACCATGTTGGCGTATATGACACTGGAACCACTGATGCAACCATTGTCTAGATGCGTCTCTTTGGGTTCAAAACTGTGAATTTCAGAGATGTGCTTCTCTGAAAGCATAAAGATGTCATATCAGACTCAACACTTGGTTCAACAAATCACACAGTTTGGTGCAGTATTTATATTGCTTTCATGGGCAAATCCAAGTGAGAGTGGTACATTGGTCATCCATACATCAGATGGAAACGGGGAAAACAGAAGTGTGATTTTAGAGGTGAATACCTTAACCTCCCGCTCATGGATAAAATAGCCGCAGTCAGATGCGTGCTAGGCGGCAGCCTCCTGCTCGCAGGTCGTGGCTCTTCTTCCACCTCCCTCTGCGTTTGTTGATCTAGATGGAACAGGGAGTGCCGCACCCTCGTGCGACATATCTATTGACCCGACTCTCGCCTCTTCCTCGATCTCTTTGCTGCGTGGGCGGCAAGATGACGACGTGCAAGAGAGGAGTTGGGGAATAAAGAAACAAGGAGCGACAGAGGAGGCATGCGGCGCCCGAACTCAGCGCCGCCTCCCGGCCATGGCCACCGCCCCCTGCAAGCTTGCAGCGCCGGGGTCCGTGGCTTCGACGTCGGCGAACTCCTCGCCCCGGCCGACTCTCCATTTTCCCCTCCTTCATCTCCGTGTGCGCCTCCCGCCTCGCTGCTGCCGCCTGATGTGGCGCCCGAGCGCAGCGCTGCCTCGACGCCTCGCCGCTGCATCCCGGAAGCGCAGCGCCGCATCCCCGCCTCGCTGTCGCTGCCTGATGCGGAGCCCTCGCAGCCGCATCTCCCAAGCCCAGCGCCGTCTCCCGCGAGCCCACCTGGAGCTGTCGCCGCGGTGAAGGGCGCCGCCCCGCCGCGCTGGAAAGGAACGTCTGGATAAGATAGAAGAAAGACCGCGGGTCGATTTCTCACAAACATAGGGTTCTTTTTGTAAAAACGAAACGTTTTCTCATATCCACTTAAATAAGGACCGCAGGTTGGATTCTCGAAAACGGAATCGACTAATATCCAAGTATATATGAGAATAACATGCATATAAAGATAGTTTGATTGCACCGAAAAATATTACAAATCAAGAAAAGACAAACAAGCCTGCCTTTGCATATATTTAGAAGACAAACACGTCAATTTTTATGGCCATTCCCTTGTCCAGACCCGTACAACGTGAATTGCACATGCATTATTAAGTAGCATGCAAATTCATATAGGTAGGGTTTAACAGCAATGGGTCGGTGGATACCGACCGAAGAGTTTTATGACAGCCGGAAGACTATATATTTTACATGCCTTTTGCACATATTTGTTACCAACCCAGAGAGCATAATAAAATTGAAAAGAAGATAATGACTGCATCTGTGTTGTGCCGGAGCTTAATTTTTTCAGTCTCCAAAACATATTGCATCGCAAAATTCATGTCTATAAATAAATAGCCACAACATATGGCAAATACAGTAAACAAATCCATGGAGATGGAAAAGAAATTTTGATAAAAAAAAAGTACAGTGTGACTACCAATGCGTAGATATCAAGTCCAGTTTATCATCTCTTATTAACTTCATACTTGAGGCACTTGAGAATTTCTCGTACATCATATGGGATATTGTCTTCAGCTTCATTCGCATCATGCTCGAGCAAGTGTATCAAAATATTCTTTCTCAACTCATAACCATCCTACATGAGCAATGCATGATGTTAGGATGCAATTTTGCTTCAAACTTTTTATGAACGTGTGATATAGAACACTCACCGTGCAAATTGGACGAACAAATTTGTTACCATGCCAGAGCATATAATTGAAAACAAAATAACCAGATTCATTCCTGTAGATGAATACACTATCATTATCTTCGGAGGTTATGACAATAAATCTAAAACATGCATAGTGATTTTCAGAGTAACTGACCGGTCTAGGCTCATCGGAACATCAATTGGTGATTTACGTGGCCAGGCAAATGTATCAGACTTCCAACCCGGTTGTGCTAATTCGAGTGCATCATTCAGGTAGAATGCAACCCTCTGAAATTTTAACGCATATCTCTCTGGGGATAAGGGCGGAAATAGTGGGTCCAAAATAGTTACTTGACGTGAATGTTTGTCGATTGCGAACAAGATGTAGTGGCCGAGGAATGCATGAGGGAGCAATATCTGCAAGCAACACTCATTCAGAACAAACATTAATCACGACAACCATATAAAATAGACCAAACTTACCCAATTGCATGATGATATGTTGTCTATCTCAGTCGAGCTACGGAGCAACGATGCTAGCGCCTGAATATCTGGCTGTACCCGCGAATCTAAATCTCGTGCGGAAGCGAGGGCGGCCTCGATCACGGACGTCTAGGTAAAAAATGGTTAATAAACATGATGGTGACAATATTAATATAGTTTGTGATCTGGGATAACTTACACAAAATTGTAGATCCATAAAGCGCACTGGAGGATCTACTGGCAGTAAGGCCTTGTCACATGCAAGTATACGTATAGCCATGTTGAAACAATCAATGTCCAACGGCTGATCCCTGTGGAGTATACCTTGAATCCTTCTGAGACTTAATCCTATCAGATGGGGTTTAGAGCTTCGCACCCACTCCTTTCTGTAGGTAACAAACTGTTAATAATTGTAACATTCTAATAGTGTACATTGAAACTTTATACTTCTTAGACATGTTGCTTACTCCAGGGAATCAGCATCATTAATTAACATGATGTGGTTGCATAGTTCGTCAACTAAATCTTGCGGGTCCGCGGCGATGATAGGGTTCGGAAGGGGGCTTTTGTCTTTGGCTCCATCGGGTGAATCTTGCCGCTTACGCTTTCGATCCTCCAGAAACTCAACATCAGAATCAGATACATTTTCTTCATTGTCAGGCTGATAATATATTGGACTTCCTTTTAACATATTAAGTTCTGTTTCCAACAGTATGACAGCTAATTTTCGTCGAAATTCTTTCATGTCCTCCTGCATATAGTAATTAAAAATAATTGGTTAAAAAGCACCATTTGAGATGAAATATGCTATTAAGAAAAAAGAGATACCTGAATGAACTGATCAGACAAAATATCTCATGTCCAATACTCCATACAGTTTAACATAAAAAATCCACATGATGTGCTACAATATCGAAATATTCCTTTAGGCTTTCATGTCAATAGACTGTCATAGAAGTAGCAAACTTGTTGCATTTTAATTAATGAAAAGGATGAAGCTGGTAAAGCTGCAATCAAGGCTGTGGAATTATATGTTACTCTTGGTGGACGTGGTGTTTAATACTGTGAAGTACAGGGAAATGAGACTGAGAAAATTATTTCCTACTTTTTCCAGTTTTGTACCAGAGGAAGATGGAGTTGCATCTGGTTTCAGGCATGCTGAAATCAATGAGCGGAAACATAAAACACGATTTTTTGTTTGCAGAGAAAAGCATACAGACCATGTCCAAAGGTGAATACTTTTTCTTGTGCTCCCTGTCTTTTTTTAATATATTTGCCACTCTGTTCTTTATAGCATATTAGGCACTTCTCCTACTATTTTCAGCTTAAAATTCCAAGGAATAAACAAAATGGTTAATCATTATAGGAAAAAAAGATGTCCCAAGCTTTACCTCTGTGTCCAACACGACCAAGTTTAGTCTCTTCCTACCAAAGCCAATTCGTTCAATGTGGAATTTGTGGTATACTCTGAGACATAAACTCCATTTCGTGTGTGGATGCACATCCCTCAGAGTTGGAACGCGGCGGGCTTCAACTCTCTTGCGCATCATACTAAACACAAGCAAGAAATTTAAGCATGAGAGAAGAGAGGAAAGTAAAATTCAGTCAAGTTGAATTAATTTCGAAAGGCTTATGCGTCAAACTGATACTGCAAACTCCATACAGCAAGCATCATGCTGAAACCACAGTGACTACTTACAACAGCTAGCATTAAAACATTGTCCGCAAAAACCCATCAATGTTAGAATCAGTACAAGGGATGAACAGAAGATCACATTGACGTGCAGATGTATTCAGATTTCCTAGACTGTTTACTAATGGTTACTTTGCTCCTAAACTGACAGTACATCAAAACAGTTTACACATTCTGTGTTTTTGGCTTTCAAACACGATTACTGCTCGTGGTGTTATCAAATTACCAAAAAAGCTCGATCCATTGATTTATTTTTATTCTGAAGGGGGGCCAAGTGTGAAGTAATACCGACCTGTGATGTTCGGAGCAGAAGTCGACCACGGCCTGCGAATCCTAGATGTCGAGGCTCCTAGTCCGGCCGCGGCTACCTCGCCGCGTGGCAGGTAAGCCAGGAACCCGTGGGCCGCTCCGCCTCCACTGTTGCTGCGGCGCCGATGGAAGAACGAATGAGTAGGTAAGAGGGGAATGAGGGAGACGTTCGAGAGTTTGCACCTTTTGGGGAGGGGGGAGGAGGCAACTGCCATCAGCTCCACCATCGGCAACCCCCACGATCTTCAGTTGATGTGTCCTGGCGGCGCGGCGGTCCGGGCGGATGGAGCGTGGACGGCGCAGCGGTCCAGGCGCCTCGAGCGCGGACGGCGCGGCGGACCAGGCGGGACGGCGCGGCGGCGGTCGAGGCGGGTCGGCGCGCCGGCGATCGAGGCGGATGGCGCGGCGGCGGTCGAGGCGGGTCGACGCGGGCTTCCTGGCGGATGGAGCGCGGACGGCGCGGGCGCGGCGGACGGCGCGGCGCGGGGCGGGCGAAACTGCTGGGCGGGCAACATGGGGTTGTGGTTGGGCCGGGCCAAAACTGCTGGTTGCTAGCGACGTGGTCGGGGAACGATTTTAACTCAATGGCAATGATTGGCAATTAATTAAGTAATGGCATGATGGATAATTAAAGCGTAAAACGCGTTTAGTATCCTAAAGGGATGTAGACCATCAGATTACAGGTTTCGATGGATAGGATGATTTGATTCTCCGCCTTTTTTCTTTTATAGTGATAGTAGATAAAAGCCGTTTTAATTATGTCTATTAAGGAAAAAAACAAACATGGAGGGAGGGCTACTAAGGAAAAAAAACTAACGTGAAGGGGATTCATTATGTGGGAAGGGGATGTGGAGGTTAGACGAAGGAGGCGAGCGAAATGGGAACGTTGCTCGTTTTTTAAGTAGTATATATATATATATATATATATATATATATATATATATATATATATATATATATATATATATATATATATATATATATATAGGGAAAGATTAGGTAAGGATATAAATATATAGAGATAGAGATAGAGATTGCCACCTTGATACCCGTTGGCTTTATATATAAATTCAGCTATGCCTCTTTTTTCTTAAAAAAAAGCATACATACACTAAATAAAACACGGACGGCAGCGGAATCATTTTATTCCTTTGATGTGCTGTGAGGTAGCTGCGGGATCAGAGTCTATTTGGTGGTCCCTTGATTAATTTACTTCCTTTCACACCTCGACAATTTTAAAAGTCCACGGGTAAGGTGTCAAAAAGGTCCTTATATTTGGGTACCGTACATGTCAAACTTCACACTTACCGTTCCTTCTTCCTTAGCAATGGCCAGCACCAAACACGTCTTGCTCTTCCCGTTCCCGGCCCAAGGCCACCTCGGGGCGTTCATGTCCCTCGCCGAACTCCTCCACCGCGCCATCCCGTCCGCCGCCGTAACTCTGGTCTCCCCCCCTCGAAACGTCGCTGCCCTCTCCGCCACGGCGCCGCCATGGCTTGCGTTCCACTCGCTCCCCTTCAACCCAGCCGACCACGGCCTGCCGACCCACGCCGAGTCCGCCGACGCCCTCCCCGTCGGGTTCCCCTTGGTCACCCTCTTCGAAGCTTTCGAGGCTCTGCAGCCCGCCTTCGACGGCTACGTGGCCAGCATGGCCAAGGACGACTCCGTCGTCTCCATCGTCTCCGACCTGTTCGTCGCGTGGGCCGCCAGCGTCGCGCGGAGGAACGGGTGCTCCCACGCCTTCTTCGCCTCGTGTGGCGCGTTCGGCACGGCCATCCTGCGCTCACTGTGGGAGAACGTGCCGCTCTCGGTCACCCCCACCGGGCACGTACCCGTGCCCGGGTTCCCCGGCAAGATCTTCCACAAGACGCAGGTATCCGAGGTCATGCTCCGTGCGGACGGCGAGGACCGGGCGTCGGCTTTCTGTCACCGGCAGATAGCTCACAGCCACGCGACGGACGGGGTGCTCATCAACACCGTGGAGGAGTTCGAGCCAACGGGGCTGGGCTTGCTACGGAGCAGCCTGCGCGTCCCGGTTTGGCCCATCGGGCCTCTCATCCGCGTCGCCGGCGCAAGACCGGCCGCCTCCGCCGACAAAGTGCACGACGGCATGGTAAGCTGGCTGGACACGCAGCCGCCGGCCTCGGTGCTCTACGTGTCGTTCGGGTCCCAGAACTCCATCCGGCAGGCGCAGATGGCGGTGCTGGCAATGGCGCTGGAGCACGCCGGACGGCCGTTCATCTGGGCTATCCGGCCGCCTGTGGGGCTCGCCGTCGCGGCGAGCGAGTGGCTGCCGGAAGGATTCGAGAAGAGAGCGCGCGACGAGAACAGAGGGCTCGTCATCCGTGGATGGGCTCCGCAGGTGACTATCCTCGCCCATCGCTCCACGGGCGCGTTCCTCTCGCACTGCGGGTGGAACTCGGTGCTGGAGAGCCTTGTGCACGGCGTGCCGCTCCTCGGATGGCCGCTCGCCGCCGACCAGTTCTACAACGTGGAGATGTTGGAGAAGGAGTGCGGCGTGTGCGTGGAGGTGGCGAGGGGAAGCACGGAGGACGCGGCGCCGCCTGAGATTGACAGGGTGGCGGAGCTGGTCGAGACGGTGATGGGGCAGACGTCCAAGGCGGCGGAGATGCGGAGACGGATGAAGTGCATCGGCGAGTTGATGAGAGGCGCAGCTACAGACGACGTTGGGTCATCGAAGAAGGCGCTCGAGAGCTTCCTGGGAGCAACGAGGATGCATTGAAGATGGCATGGGTGGGGAACATGGGCTCGCTCACATGACAAAGGGCAATGTTAGACTTACGTCCAATCATTCTACACCTACTTCCGGTCAATTACGTAAACTTCCTCCCCTTATTTCTAATCAAAACTCGCCAACTGGCCAATCCTCCATAAATCATACAGTAGTACTGTAGTAATCGTCAACTGGTGCCGAAAATGCCTGTTGGGACAGGAGGACACACTAGGATGGAAACGAAACCGCACCTACCCCTCTTGATAAATGAAGTTTTTTAAATTGTGTCCAGTTGTTGGGTCGTCGCGTCGTTCAGTGGACGTACAAACTATTCATCGTGTGTGCAGTAGTTTCGAAGGAGAAATGGACTTTTCCTGTGGGAGAAATGAAGTTTTTAGCTGCGAGCAAAGTATTACTCCGGCTGTTCCATAATATAAAAATGTTTTTCAAACTATGTTAGCTTAAAAAATGTTCTCATATTATGGGACGGAAGGAGTAGAGTGCAACAAATATATTGGGCTGGATGATTTCTTGTTATTTTTAATTATGCCAAGTACGCAATTGAATGAAAGAATTATTATGCTTTGTCGTTCTTCATAGAGCTTCCCGGGTTGTTTGTTGCCGAAAAGATTTTTTATGCCTGCCATTTTTAATCGTGCCAAGTTGTCAAGTTATTACCGCTTCTCGAGTTGTTTACACATAATTGCCGGAAAATATTTGTCACACTTGACATTTTGAATTGTACCGAGTGGCCACATTATTTCATACTGCTTCCCGGGTCGTTTACACTCAATTGCCGGAAAGATTTATCACGCTTGTCATATTTTAATTGTGCCAAGATTTATCATGCTTGTCATATTTAAATTGTGCCAAGTTGTTATTTTTACCGCTTCCCGAGGTATTTAGAAATAATTGCTGGAAAATATTTGCCATGCTTGCTATTTTTAAGGACGCCGATAAGTGCCACACGTGTGGGCGTTAGCGAGTCCGCCCACACATTTTGTGTGGTGTATAAGAGGAACAGCCCACACATCTATGCGTGGGCAAAACAACTAGCGCCCACACGCCTTTTTTTCCTTCCGATCCCTCTCACACGCGTGTGCGTGGGCAAAGTTGATAACGCCCACACGTCCGTATGTCAGCCCTCGTACCTTCTGGTCCCGCACGCCACGCGTGACGGTCACCACGCGCCCGCAGTTGTCATGGTCCAGACCCTCGTTCATGTTCGTTTAACTGCAGTTGCCATGTCGCTGAACTACAGTTGCCATGTCGGACAACTGCAGTTGTCATGGTTGTTCAACTGCAGTTGCCATGTATGGTCTGATCTAATGTAGTTGCCATGATTTCATAACTTTAGGAGTTGCCACATACTAACACTAGACAGTTAAGAGAGTTGACATGTGCTCACAAGCATGCTAGGGCAGTTTCCATGTAAAAAAGAAGAGTTGACATCTGCTTACGTGCACGTTAGGGCAGTTGCCATGTACATGCACGTTAAGGCAGTTGCCATGTACCATGCAGAAACATATGGCAACTCGGTAAAAGAGAGTTGTCATCTACTTACGTGCACACTAGGCAGTTGTCGTGTATCCTGCAAAACACATGGCAAACTCGGGTAAAAAAAGAGAGTTGCCACCTGCTTATAAAACACACTAAGGGCAGTTGCCATGTGCACTGCAAAACACATGGCAACTAGCAGCTTGGGTGTGTGAGAGGAGACGGGCATGCGGGCGAGATGGCAAATGCCCACACATTAGCCATTGTGTGTGCGTGCAAAGCGGCGTGTAGGCGAACTGCTGAACGCCCACACACCAGCCCCTCCTATGTGGTGAAACGGCCGTGTGGGCGACCGGCTGAACGCCCACACACCAGGCCAGTCCTACGTGGCACTAGAAACATGCCAAGATTCGTGCGCTCACGAACGGATACGGATCCACGCGTGTGGGCGAAATGCAAACGCCCACACGTATAGGCGTTAACATTTCCGATTTTTAATTGTGCTGAGTTCCCACATTATTTCGTACTGCTTCCTGGGTTGTTGCACGCAATTGTCAGAAAGATTTATAACCAAATTTTTAAAAGTAATTACCAGTAGTTTAATTGTACGCAAAATATATGAGAAAATATACTTAGTCCACATGCTAGTTTTTACTAAAGAAGGATCATTTTGGAGATATATACAAGACGTGCACATGACGAAAAGAAAAGGAAAGCTGCAGCAGACTAGCAGCCTCCCATACAAAAGCATAGTGTCTGGTAGCGGTGTACTCCTTCTGTAAATTAATATAAAAGCGTTTAGATCACTATTTTAGTATTCTAAACATTTTTATATTAGTTTACGGAGGGAGTACCATTTTTGAGCGAACCGCACATCGCATAGCGTACTAGCCTTGGTTTTTCTTCCTGTGTCTCGCTGTCCTATAGTTTGCCTATGCCCGGCCCAAGAGAAAAAGGGTTTTGCTGCTCTGTACGCTGCGGTGCCCGGCCCGGAACCTCGGCACCATGGGCTTTCACTATTCCTCGGCCTGCGAGTGCCCCTCCTCCTGACGACACCGGCTTGCTACTAAGAGCATCTTTAGTCGTTTGGCCCTCCAGCGTACCCGGCAAAGGCCTTTGTGCGTTTGCGCCGGCGTTTTTTTCGCTTTGTGGGGCTCACGTTTCCAGCCGCGTCCACAAGTTTCGGCCCCCAAACGCACAAAAATTTAAAGTTCTCTTTCCCGCTACCAAAAAATGACATAGGTTCGGCGATCATCATGCCATAGGTTGGCGATCATCATGCCACAGGCCGACAATCGAACATAGCCAAAGTCCGGCGATCAAAAGGGTAGGAACCATAGACATGGAACTCAAACGATAGGTTCCTCTACCATAGGGGTGGGAGAGCTCGGCGTAAGCGTGGGCACAGTTGCAGTGCTCGGCGTTGGCGTGGGCGTAGTTGCAGTGGTGGGCGTAGGCGTAGGCGTGGCAGTGGTCGCCGCCGGTCCCAGCATCTGGTTCAAGATGAGGTCGTTCTCCGCCAAGTACCACGTCTTCACCTGCTCATCCATTGTCGCCATGTCTGCTCCCATCAGGAGCACCATGTCGGTCTTTCTCTTCTTCGCAGCGACGTTGGTCCTGAGAAGATCGAGCTTGACGTCATGCTTCGTCATCAAAGCCGACCACCTCGCCTCGGACTTCTCCTCCCTCTTGGCGGCATGGCTCCTGGCGTCGGCGATGCACTGTTCTATCAACGACCGCAGCCGTTCGGCAGCGAGAGCCGAGTCCCTCGTCGCCTTGGCTTTCTTGTTGCCATCAAGACGCCCTTATGTCGCCGCTGAGGCAGGCGCGTCCAGGTTGTAGACACCATCCTTGGTCTTGGCGAGAGCGAGCCGACACTTTGTCCATTTCTCGCATGACTCAATCCTGGTTAAGACATGAAGGAACTTGAACTTCAGGTCGTTGTTGTCCTAGCGAAACATGTCGAACATTCGGATCATCTGCACAGACGAAGAACAAGTGTCGGCGAAGTACACGACGAAGAGCTAGGCCGGTGAGCCATGGACATACCAGACGCTCGACGTTGGCGCCGCTCTCCGTGCGAGCAATGACCGCCTCCTAAATCCCATGCCACTTGTTGCATGTTGGGGAACGCAATAATTTCAAAAAAATCCTACGCACACGCAAGATCATGGTGATGCATAGTAACGAGAGGGGGGAGTGTTGTCCACGTACCCTCGTAGATCGTAAGCGGAAGCGTTATGACAACGCGGTTGATGTAGTCGTACATCTTCACGATCGACCGATCCTAGTACCGAAAGTACGACACCTCCGTGATCTGCACACGTTCGGCTCGGTGACGTCCCACGAACTCTCGATCCAGCTGAGTGTCGAGGGAGAGCTTCGTCAGCACGACGGCATGATGACGGTGATGATGATGCTACCGGAATAGGGCTTCGCCTAGGCACCACTATGATATGATCGAGGTGGATTATGGTGGAGGGGGGCACCGCACACGGCTAAGGGATCAATGATCAACTTGTGTGTCCTAGGGTGCCCCCTGCCCGCGTATATAAAGGAGCAAGAGGGAGGCCGGCCGACCTTGGGACGCGCCAAGGAGGGGGAGGTGTCCTCCTCCTAGTAGGAGTAGGACTCCTCCTTTCCTAGTCCAATTAGGAGGAGGGAGGGAGAAGAAAGGAGAGGGAGAGAGGAAGGGGAAGAGGGGGCGCCGACCCCCCTTCCTTGTCTAATTCGGACTCCCAAGGGGGGGCGGCCAGCCCTATGGCCCTCCTCTCTCTCTCACAAGGCCCATGTTGGCCCATTAGTTCCCCCAGGGGTTCCGATAACCCCCGGCACTTTGATAATTATCCGGTGACCCTCGGAACTCATCTGGTGTCCGGATATAGTCATCCAATATACCAGTCTTTATGTCTTGACCATTTCGAGACTTCTCGTCATGTCCGTGATCACATCCAGGACTCCGAACTACCTTCGGTACATCAAAACACATAAAACTCATAATACTGATCGTCACCGAACGTTTAAGCGTGCGGACCCTATGGGTTTGAGAACTATGTAGACATGACCAAGACACGTCTCCGGTCAATAACCAATAGCGGAACCTGAATGTTCATATTGGCTCCCACATATTCTACGAAGATCTTTATCGGTCAAACCGCATAACGATATATGTTGTTCCCTTTGTCATCGGTATGTTACTTGCCCGAGATTCGATCGTCGGTATCTCAACACCTAGTTCAATCTCGTTACCGGTAAGTCTCTTTACTCGTTTCGTAATGCATCATCCCGCAACTAACTCATTAGTCACATTGCTTGCAAGGCTCATATTGATGTGCATTACCGAGAGGGCTCAGAGATACCTCTCCGACAATCAGAGTGACAAATCCTAATCTCGATCTATGCCAACTCAACAAACACCATCGGAGACACCTGTAGAGCACCTTTATAATCACCCAGTTACGTTGTGACGTTTGGTAGCACACAAAGTGTTCCTCCGGTATTTGGGAGTTGCATGATCTCATAGTCATAGGAACATGTATAAGTTATGGAGAAAGCAATAGCAACAAACTAAACGATCATCGTGCTAAGCTAACGGATGGGTCAAGTCAATCACATCATTATCTAATGATGTGATCCCGTTAATCAAATGACAACTCATGTCTATGGTTAGGAAACATAACCATCATTGATTCAACGAGCTAGTCAAGTAGAGGCATACTAGTGACATTCTGTTTGTCTATGTATTCACACATGTACTAAGTTTCCGGATAATACAATTCTAGAATGAATAATAAACATTTATCGAGAGATTTGGCATGGTGTAAACTCGAAAGTTTTCACGAGTCATACTCTTCTGGTGTTTTGCTAGATAAAATCTCAACACTACAACTTCTTCGAGAGTGAGAGGTGAATGGAAGGGTATACATTGAAGAAGTGGGAGTCGACCTTGAACTTTGTGTTCATGCCCATGGACACGACGTAGATCCTACCATAGAAGCTTCTTGTAATAATAACTATTTCGTTGATATAATATCATCTGGTATATATGAACTGATCCTATGCAATCGTGGTTTCGACCATATTTTCTCTTTGATCTCATTTCTCGGACAAGTTAAAGCACTTGTCTTTTGCAAGTCAATACACCAGTCTAACCTCTACCTTGATCTACCGTCGAGTATTACCCTATGGTATCTCGAGAATTTCTAAGAATTGTGTTGCATCTTATGAGTCTCCATCAGCTATTATTTCTCACTGATTCCAATTTCTCATGGGTTCTGAGTTGTTAGTCGCTCAAGAACACCGGTAAGTAAACCGATTCCGCACTCTGGTTTGATAACTCTAAGTAATCTTTGTTGCTTATGAGTTTAATAATCCTTCAAGTCATTCCTAGCCTAATCGACTATATCATTATCGTGCAAACTTTTAACTGTGCTACCTGGTCCTTCTTCCCAGAGCACAAATTTTTGATGATCAGCTAAGCTTACGTCGATCTTTCCTCATCATATCATTTTGCTTTGGACAACAAGCTCGTTTTCGAGTTTGTGTCGTACCCATGGTTCCAATAACCTCTTTCTTCATCATTCCTTTGACTTGATGTCATCGCTGATCGATTACATCTTCAGGTAATCTCTCGACAAATGTGTCGTGATCATTATCAACATTCTAAGCTCTTCCAGAATATCAATCAAATTCATGATGAGAAATACCATCCTTTGCCCTTGAAGATTTGGGTTATCATCGACAACATTATTGCCTTCCGTTCAACACAAACTTGATCTTGTTTTGTGTTGTACCTTCAGTTCCTTGCTATCCAACTTATGTTATGTTCTACCGCGGAGTGTTACCATCTTTTATGTCAAGAAGGTCGTGAGAATTTCACCACCTCTTAAGAATTCTTGGTATGGTGATACTTCTCACCATCACCATTCTTTCTTGGTACCCGTGTTGTTTCTAACCGGAATACCGACAATTGAACTATGATGTGTGAATTCAAAACTTCTAGCAACCCTATTGCTTTGAAGTGAATGGTCAAGTTTCATTCTAATTCTTTTGTTCGTCAAGTCACCATTCTAACATTGATCGTGCAACCCAGCCCATATTTCGGGTGCACCTTTCAACCCATGTTTAATTGTGTATGTTTTCCTCCAACATACATCATTAAGTCATTTGATCTGGCTAATGTTATCTCCTTATTCACATAATTGTGGAAATCCATCCTTTTTGGAAATGTCAATGAATTATCGCTGAGTCAATCAGCCACCTCCTCACCTCTCCTTGGTTTAATGATGAACTCTGATGTTGATACTCACTCCCATAGTTCATTTCCCGAGAATCTTACAATGTCATCTCGACAGTTTGTGTTGCACCTTTCTTCTCAAGTATTCTGAGTCTGAGTTATCCTGACACCAATCAGATCTGAATCTTGGTCAGATATGATGATTGGAACATATTCCCAAGAGTTATAACAATGGTCTTTATGTGACCCGGTAAGGTGTTGTCATGCCTAGCACACTTGGCTGGAGGACCTATTGTTATAGCTTACTTCTAGCAAGGTTATCTATTCTTCCACGAGGAAATGGTAAGACTTATTCTATAAGTTCTTCCTGATGAATCCTTTGTGTATCCAAAGTCCGACCTTTGCTTGAAGACCATGTTAATGCTATCTCGAAACATGGCTATGGTACTCCGATTTTCAACAAGAAAATTTAAAGCCCAATGCTAAATGTTTCCTGCTCAATTATCCAAACACAGCTGTATGGGTAATGTCATGAAATTTCTCTCCCCTTACCTAAAAGGGTTTTCTACTTTATATCCTATCAAGGATATCTTGCTCTGCTTGTCCTTGGGAAGGATATACCCTTGAAATATGTGTTTAAACACATTTTCCCTTCCATTGTTTGGTTTAATCTGATAGACATAATTTCCTTTCCATTGTTTTGTTTAACCTTTCTGTGATCTATATGACCTAAGCAGAAATATCTCCCGGCTTATGTAAACACCGTGGTGTACAACTCGGTCAGTAAGACCCTGTACTATTGTTGATGACATTCCGGTAACCACCGATGGACGAGAACTTTGCCTACTGGTCCGCCTCGTTCAACGAGCAGGAAAATGGTTCTTTTTGTCCCTCGCCCTTGGTACCTATGTTGTTGCCAACATGGCCAACGGACTATCCTCTGACATGCCTTGCTTACACGATCGTGCAAGATATCACCGACCTTCCTACTTTTAACCACATGGTGGGCCCATAACCCACAGTTCCACAGGATCGAAACCTGACTCTCCTGTACACCCCTGTTTCTAAAGTCATTCCTCACGCTTGGCTTCGTAGGAAAGATCATGGGCCACCGTCCTAGTGATCTATTCTAGTAACAGACGCAATATTCAATCTCGTTGCTCTGGACCCCTTTCGCATGTTGTTTCAGACATCGAACAATTACCTATCCATTTGAAACTTCTCATGGTACCTTCTTACTTTACTCTCGATATTTTCTTAATTATCTATTCGAGAGTTACTTTCTACCACATTCCCTGAGTTATCTGCTAGATAGCCAACCTTGTAAGGTCCGTTCTTCCGCAGTTACCCCTTACCTATTCGTAAGTACGTTGGAGATCCCGAAGAAAAGGACGACTTCACCATGATGACCTGAAGCATAGGAATGAAGACGTCAATGTAATGGATCGACCTGTTCGAGGAGAGCAACCAAGACCGAGAAGATCAGTTAGATTTTTCCTAACCCAATCCCTTCCCCCTTGCCTCCCCTCTTAAATCTCGGGACGAGATTTCTTGTAGTGGAGGAGAATTGTGACGCCCGGATAATTAGGCTACAGTAATCCCTCGTTAACGATGTCGCGTCACCTCTGTCACTGTAGTTAATCTCGGGTTAGTTCAAAAACCGATTCAAAATTCAAATTCAAACTCAAGTCAAACTAGTAAAGTTTT
Organism: Triticum aestivum; assembly: GCF_018294505.1. Lineage (NCBI taxonomy): Eukaryota > Viridiplantae > Streptophyta > Magnoliopsida > Poales > Poaceae > Triticum > Triticum aestivum. Next base: position 197,316,309 of record NC_057812.1, read on the forward strand.
CAAATGTCAAAACTAAAAAGTACAAACGGTGACAACTAATACAAGGGTAATTATGGTGCAACAAACACATTTTTATAAAATGGCTAAATGGTTTAAAATGATTTAAACAGAAAAGAAAGAAAATACAAAAAGGGAAAACAGAAAAAAAAGAAAGCCCCCCCTCCCTGGGCCGTGGCCCAACTGGGCCAACCCACCTAGCCCATTCGGCCACACCCACCGGCCCAACCCCTCCCCTCAATAACCCCACCAGGGGGAAACCCTAACCCAATCCCCGCACCCACTCACCCTCCTCCTCTCTCCCGATCTGGATCGGGATCTAGAGGAGACCAAAGCCGCCCGGTGCGCTCCCGCCACACGCCGGCGCCCGGAGCTCGACGACCCCGCCGCCAGGAGCCCTCCCCACCGGCCTGCTTCCTCCTCTCCGCCGGCCTGCCTCCTCCTCGTCGACGCCGTCCCCGTCCCCCTCCACCACGGTCCTCCCCGACATCCATCGAGCACGCTGCCCGTTCCCTACGCACCCCGGTGAGGACCCCGGTCCTCCTGCTCCCCGTCCCCTCTCGCCAGTGCTTGCCTCGCTCCGGTGCCGCGCTCGTCGCGCCCCGGCCCGTGCTCACCGTGGCCTCGCCCCGCCCGGCGTGCCCCTGTTCGCCACCCCCGTACACGCTCGCCTCGTGGCCGCGCTTCCCCGCGGGCCTTGGCCTCGCCTTCCCCCTCGGTGGCGCTGCTCGTCGGCGGCCCTCCCGGGCGACACCGCACCGTGCCGGGCCGCGCCCCCCCTGCGCCTTGCCTCTTCCCTTCACTGTCGCCGGCGCCGTTCCGTGCCCGAATGCGCGTCAGGGCCGTGCCCTGGCCGTGCTCGCGCACGCGCCCGTGCCCCATGGCGCCCCTGCTTCCCCCCGCTCTGCTCCGCCTTCGGCCGCGGCCAAGCCAACGCCCGCGGCCCACCGTCGCCTCGGGCCTTTGCTCGCCGGCGTGCCCGTTCGGGCGACGCCGCGCCCCATCAGACGCCCACGGTCACGGCCTTGCCCCGGCCCTCCTCGCCCCGGCGATTTGGGCAAACGCCCAGTCGGGCGCCGCAACGCCCGACCCGCCCGTACCGCCCGTAACCCACTACGGCCCCTGTGCCACTGACACTAGGGGCCCCACCCCACAGAACGTTTCCAATAAAAAAAGAGAATACAAAAATAAACTTAAATAATTAATTAATTAACTAAATTAATTAAGTTAATTAATCCTAGTAATTAATCTAAATAATCTGTTAGTTAATTAAACAGTAGTTTGTTTAGCCTAATCTCTAATTAACATAGACAGTGTATGACAGGTGGGTCCCACTGGTCAGTTTGACCAAGTTAACTCTGTTAACTGCTGATGTTAGCATGACATCATGCTGATGTCATTAATTCATTTTCGAATTAATTAATTAATTAATTAAATTCCAGAAATTAATAAAATCTTTAGAAAATCATATCTTTTAATCCGTAACTCGGATGAAAATACTTTCTACATGAAAGTTGCTCAGAACGACGAGACGAATCCGAAGACGCAGCCCGTTCGTCCGCCACGCACCCCTAACATATCAAACTCGCAACTTTCCCCCTTCGGCTCCTTTGCCCGAAAACGCGAAACACCGGGGATACTTTCCCGGATGTTTCCCCCCTTCACCGGTATCACCTCATACCGCTTTAGGGCACCTCTGGCACCGATACGTGTCTTGTCATGCATCGTTATGCATCTATTTGCTCAAATATTTATTGTTTCTTCCCCCTCTTGTCTCGCTAGACACCAAGACCGACGCCGCTGCTACCCAGTACGACTACGGAGTTGTCCCCCTCTCTCTTGCCAGAGCAACCAGGCGAGCCCCCCTTTGATCACCAGATATCGCCTACTCTTCTCTATACTGCTTGCATTAGAGTAGTGTAGCATGTTACTGCTTTCCGTTATTCCTATCCTGGTGCATAGCCTGTCCTTACTACTACTGTAGTTACCATTACCTGCTATCCTACTGCTTAGTATAGGATGCTAGTGTTCCATCAGTGGCCCTACACTCTTTGTCCGTCTACCATGCTATACTACTGGGCCGTGATCACTTCGGGAGGTGATCACGGGCATATACTATATACTTTACACAGTTACATTACCTGTGGTACTGTTCGGAGATGGGGGCTGAAGGGGCAGGTGGCTCCATCCCGGTAGAGGTGGGCCTGGGTTCCCGACGGCCCCCGACTGTTACTTTGTGGCGGAGCGACAGGGCAGGTTGAGACCACCTAGGAGAGAGGTGGGCCTAGCCCTGGTCGGTGTTCGCGGATACTTAACACGTTTAGCAAGATCTTGGTATTTGATCTGAGTCTGGCTATTGGCCTATATGCACTAACCATCTACGCGGGGACAGTTATGGGCACTCGACGTCGTGGTATCAGTCAAAGCCTTCGTGATGTCAGCGACTGAGTGGCGCGCGCCGGATTGGACCGTAAGCCTGCTCTTGTATTAAGGGGGCTAGTTCTGCTTCCGGTCGCGTACGCAACGTGCAGGTGTGCAATGGGCGATGGGCCCAGACCCCTGCGCCATAGGATTTAGACCGGCGTGCTGACCTCTCTGTTGTGCCTAGGTAGGGCTGCGACGTGTTGATCTTCCGAGGCCGGGCATGACCCAGGAAAGTGTGTCCGGCCAAATGGGATCAAGCGTGTTGGGTTATGTGGTGCACCCCTGCAGGGAAGTTAATCTATTCGAATAGCCGTGATCTTCGGTAACAGGACGACTTGGAGTTGTACCTTGACCTTATGACAACTAGAACCGGATACTTAATAAAACACACCCTTCCAAGTGCCAGATACAACCGGTGATCGCTCTCTCATAGGGCGACGAGGGGAGGATCATCGGTTAGGATTATGCTATACGATGCTACTTGATGTTACTTGGTGAACTTACCATCTACTCTCTCCTACATGCTGCAAGATGGAGGTGGCCAGAAGCGTAGTCTTCGACAGGATTAGTTATCCCCCTCTTATTCTGACATTCTGCAGTTCAGTCCACATATGATACCCTTATTCCATTTGATACCAATGCATACATATGTAGTGTAGCTCCTTGCTTGCGAGTACTTTGGATGAGTACTCACGGTTGCTTTCTCCCCCCTTTTTCCCCTTTTCCTTTATTTCTGGTTGTCGCAACCAGATGTTGGAGTCCAGGAGCCAGACGCCACCGTTGATGACGACTACTACTACTCGGGAGGTGCCTACTACTACGTGCAGCCCGCTGTCGACGACCAAGAGTAGTTTAGGAGGATCCCAGGCAGGAGGCCTGCGCCTCTTTCGACATGTATCCCTGTTTATGCTAGCCTTTTTAAGGCATACTTGTTTATCTTATGTCTGTACTCAGATATTGTTGCTTTCGCTGACTCGTCTATGATTGAGCTCTTGTATTCGAGCCCTCGAGGCCCCTGACTTGTAATATAAAGCTTGTATTATTTTAATTTGTGTCTAGAGTTGTGTTGTGATATCTTCCCGTGAGTTCCTGATCTTGGTCGTACACATTTGCGTGCATGATTAGTGTACGGTCAAATCGGGGGCGTCACACTCTTCTTCCTTCTCCCTTGGGTCGCTGGCTCCGCCAGTTCTTCCTATTCCACCACCTCCTCGACATCGTCTTGCTCGATGTCCTCCATGTCGACGACGGTGTCCAGCGTTTCATCTTACGTGCGGAACCCGGGGCATGAAGCGGCAGCGACTGAGCCGTTCGTGATGATCTCATCCATCTCGATGTCAGTACCGCCGAGTTGTGGCACCAAGCTTAGTGCGAAGGACAGGGGTCCACGGCGCAGAGTTGGCACAAGCTGAGTACGTCGGCCAGTAGCCGTACTGGGAGTTGAGGCCGACGGAGAACGTGGGGGAGGGTGTGCGTGGGTCGGGGCTGATGAAGCCAGAGGGGGGGGGCGCAGAGCAATGCGGGAAGGTGATGTTGGGGTTGAAGCCGTCGAGCACATCACCGTCGACGTAGTCAGGCGAGGGCGCGTACTCCCACGCTGGTGGCGAGAAGTTGGCCGGGGATGCGACGCTCTGGTGGCTACCTCACGCGCCTTGTGGGTACTGTCCTGCCTGTTGATGCGGAAGGAGCTGACACTCGTTCGCCATGCCTGCACGAAATGCCTCCTCATGCTCCGCCGCCGCATCCCTGGCCTTCTTCATGTTGAGCCTGTTTCACCGATCGTTGGCGACCGCCGTCCGGCGATCAACGTCGGCCTTCCACTATGCGTTCGTCAAGCCCGGCGGCCTTGGCATCGGCGCCCTCTGTTGGGATCTACGGTAGGGTGCGTCGATTGCAAATTAATATTTCCTACGCGTAGAACAACCAAGAACATGCTACGGGAGATGGATCATAGTTCGTACCACTAAACGCACAGTGCCGTGCAGCGGAAGAAGAGTTGGAGCAGCGCGCCCGCGTGGATCGTCTCCTCCTTGTCCGATCTCCCTCGTACAACCGGTGGTCGGTTCCCATGTACAGGTTCGCCGGAGCGAGGCAAGTGCACCGCCTCTAACGGTATCCATGCGTGCAGGAGGAACATCGTGCGATGGACTGCTAGGTCCGATCACACAACCGGCGGCGAGTGGAGGTGTCTATTCGCAACACATGCAAACCCTAGTGACAGCGCCGAAGTGATCAACCCCTGAGTGTGCCGCACCTCCATTATATATATAGGCGTCTGTCGCGGGCTTAACACTTGGGCCTCGCACAGACCCTAAAGCCCATAAGTCTACTCGGCCACAATCCAAATACAGTTCGAATCACATCCGACCAGTGTCCTCGGATCCGACCTCATAGATTTCTTCCCTTAAGCGTGTGACCCCTTAGGTTCAAGTCGGCTTGGTCGCAGTTCGGATCACCTCCGAACTGCACGGTTGGTAGCGGCCTCTAGCAAGGCATGCCGAACACCAAGCAGACTATAAAGCTGGTTAGCGAACCTGTACATCACACTTCCATTCCTTTTGCCACACGATATATGTTGTCGAGCTCAAGGCGAGTCTATCATCCTTGTGCTAGCCTGACCTCTTTCTCGTTCCAGTGATGCCGACCACAAACCGGATTATCTCATAATCCTTGTCGCATGGCCATGCTTATCCTGGTCGGATCACACGAGGGGCCCAGAGTATATCTCTCCTAATCGGAGGGGCAAATCCCATCTTGCTCGACCACGTCTCGCAGCATGGTTCTGGACAAACCCGAAACCTACCTTTATAACTACCCAGTTACGGAGTAGCATTTGGTCGGCCCAAAGCAAGTCTGTCACCATCCCGAGTACATGCTTCAGCTCAGGTCTTAGGACATAGAACATATGTTGTACTAAAAACTCACAGATGACATATCGCTGCGTCTCATAGTTGGGTCTGTCCAACTCGGACCTTATCTCGACTCGGATCCGACTACGTCGAATCCAACAAGATCCTTCCAAGTCCATATTATCCGGTTAGCATCCAATGCTCCATGGCTAGTGAGACCAAGCCATTGACCATGTCATATGCTAGTCTAGTTGGCTGCGCGTCCACACAGCCCTTTCGACTAGGGACCTTTTAGGACAGTCATCATACAATGCATAGTCCCACAAACAAGTCACGTACTTGCTGATACACATCATTGATAATGTCCAAGGACTATCTTTATTCATAAACACATAGGAAATATCATCATACATGATTGCCTCTAGGGCATATCTCCAATACCCTCGCCTTCCCCGGCTTTGGCGGCTGGGGGGGTGGCTATGTGAGGGGCCGTGTACTTCTTCGGCGGCATGGCGGGCGGATCTGGGAAGAATGTCGGGAGCAGCGGGGGAGATGGGGAGGGAAAACCGGAAAAGGATGGGAAAATAGGCCAGTGTCACCGACAGTATGGGTCCACGCGCCTTTTCCTTTCAGCCAGTGCCCTAAGGCGCCCCCGGTGCGCTGGGTTCGACTTGGGTTCGCCGGATATAATTTTGGCCCAATCCGATGAAAAACGAGTATCTAGGACGCGGCTGGGCGTTTTTTTGTGTCGGCCATAAAAAGGCACCCTGCGGCTATTTGGGGGGGGGGGAGGAGAGAGATGCTCTAACTCGTGTGGGCTGCGAGCAGCCGAGGACCCTATCCCTAATTTATGCTTGCTCTTGTTTAATGCATGTAGTACTTCGTACTAGCAGATTGGCCTCCGGAATGTGGCTTCTGAGTTTATAAATTGCGATTATTCTTTGTTGCCTATGTGTAGCTCCAGATCGACTTGAAAATAATTCTCACAAAGAAGTGATTGTTAGTTGTTGTGAATGCAGATTTCAGAAGAAAAAAACAACAACTTATTATTGTCTTGTTCAGTGGCCAAAAGCTAAAAATGTTCCCATCTAAGCTCTCAAGTTGGTTCCATGTTGGGGCCTACAGCCCCCCTACCTCGGCCGTTGGTCTTGTTCATACTGGCAATTTGAGGTCTTCTCATGTGAACCTAGCATATCTGAATCAGGCCATAATATCAGGTCAAAATAAGATTAGGTAAACTATGACTGATCTAAGCACCTTATGTGAAATTGGTGAAACATGGTGCTCCTACATTTCAACTTTCTTTCACACACTTGTAAACAAGAACATGCTATTATTGCTGCAAGATTCCAACCTGGTAAGAAACAGATGCTATGGCTAGCGCGGACGGATTTTCTTTGGGAAAGCGTCTCGTAGACTTGTGCCGAGCTCGCCGCCGTCGGGACTAGTACGTGTTATTTTTAGCCGAGCCCGTGTGTTGTTTAGGCTGGCCACAGTGGGAATAACATCACTAGTAACATCACACTTTTCAAGATAATTTTGCTTATGTGACACATATTTAATGTTGAGAGAGGTGATGATGGTAACTTAGCTAGTTAGGCTAATCATAGTGGGAGTAACTTAGCTAGTAACATAGTGCACTCTAATTTTTTCTTATGTGGCAAGTAATAAATAAGAGGTGGTAACATAATATGTTACTGTAACATAATATGTTTCTTTCCTCCTCCCGACCAGACTCCTCCTCCCGACCCCGTGCGGCCGCCGCCGGGCCGCACCGGGCGGTCACATCCCGATCTCCCCTCGACTCCCCGTGCACCCCCTCCCCGCGCCACCGCCGACAACGTCGATGGGCGAAGGCCCCGTGGCGCGGCGGCGGCGGACCTCCTCTGGCATCCTGAGATCTGAGGCGGCGGCGGCCTGATTTGGATCTCCCTCCCGACGAGGATGGCGGGCAGCGGAGGCCGGGGCGCGACGGGGGGTTTGGCTGCAGCCGGCGGGAGTAGTACGAGATGGCGGCAGCAGCGGCCAGGGCGCGTCCCGGGCTGCCGTTACGTCCTCAAACTGCTGCATTTCATCGAATTCGGTGACGGCTCGCTGAAGCACTCCGGGTCTGCATCGCATCACGAGGATTATGGCGATGGTGGTCATCTCCTACGTCGGAGGTGGTCGACCTAAGACTGGATGATCGGATCCCGTGATCTGTAATCTAGTCCCAGCTACGAGTCGGGGAGACATAGTTGTCGGTGAAAACCGAGCCGATGGCGGACGATGGCGGCGTTCTGCACCGTTACCTTGATGAAGGCATCATTCTGTAACTACTGTCGACTCACTCGTGCTGCTCCGAGGGAAACCCTATGATCTGGTTTTCCAGTTCAGACGATGGCGGCACTGCGGTGTCGTTTCTCTCTTGGGAGCATCATTTGTGGAGCAGCGCTGGAAGTCAGAGGCAGGAGGTGGAGCGGCTTCGTCTTGCATGGAGCTTCGGTGGAGATGTCAAGTCATGCCTGACCGATAGGTGCTACGCTTTGTCATGCCTGGTCGGCAGGTGCTAGGCACGACTGATCTTCCAAGGACTTCAAACTGTGTTGGCTGGTGGTACTTGCAGCATGGCGCTGAGGTGTATCAGTGGCGACCGCGACGTGCTCAGCTATTTGTGTGCAGGGAGGAGGTGCCGTTGGGCGCCGTGGTGGCGTCGACGATAGCTAGACCGAGCAAGGTTGATGCATCAGTACAGTTCTGAAGATGGAGCGGTGGCAGTTGGCGGCGGCGGCCTCTGAGAGCACGCGGGACCAGTGTGTGCCCTAGACCCGGCAAGTGGCTAGGTTGGGGTCTCAGGTCTTAGATGTTAGGCTTGGCTGCGATGTCTGTTTGGTATTAGGCCCAGGCTATCTGCGCCCCTTCATCAGCTGGATAGGTGTAGCGACAGTCTCTTGCTTAGACGGTGGCTTTAGTCTTACTGTTGTATCACTTTATAAGGTCTTGTGAGAATAATTAATAAAGTGACCGTATGCATCGCCCAGATACAGAGGCCGGGGGTCATCCTCCTTTTCTATAAAAAACATAGCACTTTCCAAGATAAAATGAGTATAAGTTAATAAATGAAGTCATCTAAGATACTACTATTATGTTACTTTGCATTATGAATGTAGTAACTTAGGCTAGTGTCATACGCATGACACTAGTCTAAGTTAGTCCCCACTATAACTAGCCTTACTGTAACATCACGCACACCAAGACAATATGAGTCTATAGGTTAATAAATGAACCATAACATGACAACACACATATGTTACTACCCACTGTGGAGGTAGTAATATAATCTAGTAAAGTATGATGTTATTAGTCTAAGTTAGTCCCCATTGTGACTAGTCTTAGGTGAAGACGAGGACTGGGTCATTAGGGCACTCAGGGGGTATTTTTGGGGGGCCACAATGCTCAGGGGGCACTTTAAAAATAAGGGAGCTGGAGGCGAGCGCTTCAGTGCAAACTTGTAAATATTAAAGCAGACACTCAGAATGTAGATCGGACAACTAAAAATAACTGGATATATGGATACACCAGGGACGTGGAGTAACTGACCGCGAGCTCACAGGAGCTCGTTATCTAGGTCGTTGGTTGGAGCTTCTCGATCTGTGCCATAGTTCTGTATGCGCGCATGCGGTCCGCCAGAAAATCGAGCACTGTTGGGAAATACGTACGCGACAGCGTTGGGTGGTGGGCTTTCGCGTGGGGAGAGTCGACGGATCTGACGATAGTTTGGACGGCCGTCAGTCTCCGGCGAGGTAGGACGTGGAACAAAATCGGTGTTCTCCGTCTGATCCGTGGACCAGGACAATCGCTGAGGGCTGCGGGTACGGTGTGGGCCATTTGGAGGAAGCTGAGGACTGCGGCACAGAGGCGATGAGCGCCGGCGGCGAGACAACATGGAGTTCTGATGCAGCCTATCAGCAGGTAAGTCGATCTTTGCTTTTCCGGCGATGCCGCCTCCTTTTTGAGCCCTCTGTTTTAGCTGATCCAGAGGATGGCTTTCTCCCAATTTTCAGATCCAGTCCGCTGGAGGAGGTAGGGAATAGCTTGGTGCCGGCTGCTGGTTGTCATTGTCTTTGGCGTGGGGGATTTGTAGGCGGTACCGCAGGCTGAGGACGACGCGGCACACCAGCGGACAACAGATAGCGGTGGCGAGCAGAAGGGAGAGCTCGCCGCCGACGTCGGAGCTGTGAACGGGGAAGACGAATCCCCGAGCATCGGGGTGGAACAAGAGGTCAGTGAATAACAACTTTGCCTTCCAACACGTATTGAGTGATTTAGGAATAAAACGAATGAGTGAGTAAATCATGCAGTTAGAATGAGTGCTAATTGTTCTACTGCATTCACGAAATTTATGTTGTGTGTGCCTGTGTGTGAAGGCTGATTTGTTCTCTGCATTCACAAAATTCAGGCTATGTGCGCCTCTGTTTGCAGGCCGATTGCTGTCATCGTTAAGAAAAAAATATTGATTTATGTACTGGTGTTTGCAGTCTGTTTTGCTCCCTGCATTTAGAATATTCATCCTATACGCGCCTGTGTTTGTAGGTTGATTGCTCTCTGCAATTAGGAAGTTCATGCTATATGAGGCTGTGTTTGCAAGTTGTTTGCTATCTGCAATTAGAAAATTCATGTTGTATGTGCCTGTGTTTGCAGGCTAAGGATTGGTATTGCCTCCCCGAGCAAAACACCGCGCCTAAACCGAGTAAGTATGTTCTAAAAGGCAGTCAGGTGTTTTGCGGAGAACCCAACTGAAAATGTGATGACATTGGTTCTTGGCACTACTTTCACCTCTGTGGCCGAGGCATACGATTTCTACAATTTGTATTCATGGGAAAAGGGGTTTGCCATCCGGTACGGCAAGAGCCGGCTACATGTCGAGAGGACAAAGTGCATGCAGGAGATAGTTTGTGGGTGCTCGGTTAGTGACTAATTTGCTTTTGCTGGTTTGTGATCAGTAATTCGATTCAGTTTGTGAATTTTTTTGCCGGGTAAGGCTGGGGTTGAGAACACAAGGTCTTGCCGTGGCCCATAACGTTACATTCTGTCTGGCTGCGGGGACAGGAACTTCACTTTTCCATTTGACAGAAGGTTGCAATTATCCAGTTCTTCCTAGACAGAAGAGAAGCTGGGGCGGCGGCGTGCTTGCTTGCGTAGGAGGGCGACGCCATTGAAGACATGGAATTCTTTCGACAGCCGGTTAACAGGTGATGTATCCCTAGACTAGTTCAATTATGTAAGATGGTATAGCTGGAGCTGCAATTTCTTAGAGATTTCCCCCTCCCAACATGTCAGGATTCCAATCCTTGAGGGGATGGATGGCACCGATCAACTGCTGGATATGGGGAAGTACGCCTGCCGGCCCTTGGAGCTCCACTGCTGGCAGCCATGAGTCATAAGCAGTGGAAGTGATGAGTGGGAGGCATAGCTCCTAGATGTGGATGCCGGACCAGTTAAGGGGAAGCGCAACTCTCTGACTATATCTCAGCAATCAATGGGGAAGGTGAATCCAGAGACTCCTGGATGGACAAAAAGGTTAGTTTGTAGCATTATTATCCTCGTCAGATTACAAATTAAGGATTATAGGTACGTGTAATTAGTTAATTAAGTGCTAGGAACATGTCGTTGACTTGTAGTTGACATTATAGCTTATTTCATAGTTATAAGTTTGTTGTAGGGTGCTTCATAGGATATGTTCTGTAGTTCCTCAATAATTTATGGAATATACCACACTCGTGATATAAGTAATGTTGAGTAATCAATTTTTAGGACACCGGAAATTTGCAAATGTGATCAACTAAGTCATGTAGGGTGCGGTTTTCCACAACTTGTATTTTTGTGCTAACAGGGTTAGTATTAAATGTTGAGAGGACGAAATGCATGTAGGAAATTATTTGAGGTTGCGTGCTAAGTCTTGATGATGCAAAAACCAGGAAAAAAGGTGAACTAGTTTGTGAAGGAAATGATTTTAAATTTCTATATTGTTGATATACAGGGGAAGCAGGGTTAGAGAATACACAATCATGCCCTTGTGAATGCCCTGCACTGACCCAGTTGCTTAGGTCAGAGGACAATGGTTTGTAAATATCTAAGCACAAGGAGAAACACAATCCACTACTGGAAACAGGGAATTTGCCATCAGCCAGCTCTTTGCCATCTGCCAGCTGATGGCAAAGAACGTCTTTGCCATCTGCTTATAAAAAATAGATGGCAAAGAACTGACAGACGGCAAAGAACATGGTTGCCATCAGCCAATTCTTTGCCATCTGCTAGTGTATGGCAAATAATCTTTGTCATCTGCCAGCAGATGGCAAAGAGGTTGGCAAATCCTATGGCCGTCAAGCATGTAACGGCGTACTAGCCCCACCTCTTTGCCATCTGCCAGCAGACGGCAAAGATTCTTTGCCATCTGCTGGCAGATGGCAAAGAGATGGGGTTATTTTTTTCCAGGTAAAAAAAAACTGTGGGGTTATCCCCTCCCTCTCTCCCCACCCATCCAGGTAAAAAAAGACGTTCGCATCTCATCCACACACCACCACCTACCTCCTCCCTCTCTGCCTCCTGTGCCCCTTCCTCCCACCCCCATCCCCATCCCGCTTTGCCTTCCCCCACCACCCCGACCTCCTCGACCTCTACCTCCCCGCCGACCCCTTCTTCGCCCCGCCCCCCATCCCCTCCCCACACGCCTTCCTCCTGCACGACCTCACCGACCGTGTCGCCGCGCTCGAGCTCGCGGCCCGCGCGGCCGCCCCGCAACCGGCGCGCCGCAAGTACACCTACGCGGCCACGGAGCCCGGCGGCCGGAAGGTCAAGTGGACGGCGGAGGAGAAGCCGCGCGGCGGGGGCCGGGCGCTCAAGTGGGAGGCTGAGCTCGCCTCCCCCAACAACGACGGATTCGACCGCAAGTGGAGGTGGGAGGCCAAGTCCAGGGGCGGCGCCGGAGGCAAGACCAAGACCAAGTGGGGAACCGAGATCAAGGGCAAAGGCTCGCTCGAGCCATGGTCGCATGCCTACACCTGGGAGGAGGACTTCACCGCCTCCGACGACGACGAGGATGAGCTGGAGGTCGAGGAGCGCAGGCCGGAGAAGCCCAAGAAGATCAAGGCCGCCGCCAAGGACAAGGAGGTTGACAAGAAGAAGAAGAAGCCGGCGAGGACGTGCGTCCAGATCGAGGAGATCCCCGAGGACAACACCGCCGGCTGCGACGCCATCCGCAAGGTACGGTACTCAGCACAAAAGATGAGATTTTTGCGGGGGTTTGGGTTCTGTGGCCTGATCTGAACGAAATGTGTGATTTCCAGTAGAATTTCCAATAGAACCAAGTTACCTCTCGCTGGATTTGAGAGAAAATTTGGAATTTTAGAGGATGCTAGTGTCCACACTCTAGATCTGTGCTTAGTACTGGCTACAGATTGACTGAACTCTGCTCTGAATGATATCAGCTTGAGGATTCTGCTCCCTTGCAATGCACTACTGTCATATGTGTACTGACCGCCTGACATTTGTCTCTCTTTCTGATGATGCAGGCCTTTGCCATGGGGAACGGCAAGGGGAAGGCCAAGGAGCTGTCGCCGCAGGATGCCGCGCTGCTCATCCAGATGAACTACAGGGCGCACCTCGCCCACCGCTCCCAGGTGCTCAGCTGCCTGCGCGATCTCGCCGTCGCCAAGGCCAAGCTCAAGGAGCTCCGGTCCCTCTTCTACAACCTCTCCTATAGGCGCCGCCTCTGGCACGACCACGAGGAGCACCAGAGGTTCTCCGAGAAGATCATTGTCCTGCTCCTCACTGTCGAAGCGCTCGAGGTGAGCTCCGTCACGGCCTGTTTACGATTGCCGATTGCTGATTGCTGATTGCCATTGCTGTGCTGTGGATTTGAAATTCAGTTACTGCATACAGTGGTTAACACTACTAGTCGTCAAACCCGTGCGATGCACGGGCTAGTCTTTCTACTATATTTTACCATAGGAATTGGATTTTTTGGGCATTTAATCCATATATAGCAATAAGTGATGTCCTAACCAACAGATCCTAAGAATGAACCTTTTCTAAATTATGATTTTCTAGTGCAACGTGTACGCTACTGACCAACAGGTCAAATGGAAAGCACTTTATTCTCTGCATCATATACTCACGCCGGTGTAAAGAACCAAAGGGTTCATAGTTCACATATATAGACTATGTAGAGGAATCATCTTCCTCAACAAATTCTTTGAGAGTTTGACCTATGTCTCTCTCACCGTAAGAATATCAAAAAAATAATCTTTTAGAGCACGTGCCTTGGGGAAAGTGAAAAATGAATACTGAAACTGGTTTGTCACATGCATTATATTTGGTTTAATTTAAAAGTATACAATTCAGATCAATTTGGATATTTTCTGCATGCATTACGTAGTACAGGGCCAGGTAGTAAGCATTCCGATCAACAAAAAATGTCGTAAGATAGATAATTTGAACGTACAGACCTTATACAAATAGTAGGTATGAAAGAAAAGAGAGAGACAACATAGTGGTAGAACATGGATAGAGCAGATTTGGAGAAGTGCGATGATCATCTCGTATTACCTTTCCTCCTATAGTCCCCTTCAGAACGAAAATAATTACAGTATATGTGCTAAGTTAATCCATAAAAAAGGTAAAACAAAAAGAACTATACAAAAGCCAGATTCAGGTATTGCTTTCGAAAAATCTTTAAGCAATGCAACTTACAAAAACAACCATTATTTATCATTGATATTGTTAGTAAAAATTTATCATATATTTCAAAGTTCTCATAGCATCACTGCAAGATGCGAAACCATTTGCAGACATCTTATTATTTATGAAATGCACGGTTTCTTTTTTTGCAGGAATTCTATGCTATTTAGTTTCATAACGTTTTGTAATATGAAACTGCCAAAATAAAACTTAGGCGCCACAAATTGGGAAAAGCTCAATATTTTTATTTACAATATATTGTTGCTTATTAACCTCAATCAGCCAAAACAGGTACCAGTGAAACACATCCTTATTAAATAGGCATATGATGTGTAATTTCATAAGCTTCTCTAAATATGAAACCGCCGAAATAGGATAACCAAGAAAAACTCGTATAGCCCAGAAAGAACGGGCTGCTAATTGCACACCTCGCCCGTCTCATATTCACATATATATGGACTACACAGATACATCATTAATGATATTACAATCATGTTACAAAAGAACTACTATGTACAGAAGATATCCTACCATCTATATGAGGCTTGGCGTGGACGTCAAGATGAGTGGCAGCTGATGCGGAATTATTAGAAGAGCAGTCGATGCAGCTGGTCATACTCTCACTCAGTATTTCTATGTATCAATATTATGTTGCTAATTATCCCCAATCTGCAGTCAATAGGTATCAGATGAATACTTGCTTATTTATAGAGCTGCAGGTAGGAATCAGTTAAGAGCAGTCGATGCAGCTAGTCATGCTCTATTTAACCTGTAGTTGTCAGAAAAAAATAGTTGTTGTCACATGTGATTCACAGAAAGTTACTGGACATATTTTATTGGTGCAAAAATTGAATTTGGAGTAGCTTGACCAGCTCGATGTTGACAACTGAAAGGATGCTCCTTCTTGTGATGTTGCTTGTCTAGACACCAGGTTTAATTTATAAGCTCACCAGATCTGACCTGATGATCTCGATTAGATATCCATATGTTGTAGGTGAAAATATTCGGGATTTAATCCTTGGAAAGCAGAACACTATCACATGATAGTATAGAAAACAAATTGAACCCGATCCAAAGTCATGGTAGATTCAAGGGAAGAAAGAAATTCAGAACAAAAGATTATGAGAAAACGAACCTCATCTAGATGAGAAAACAAACCTTAAGAAAACAATTGTGATGCAATACACTCCTTGAGCACATCGGATCGACGCCCGAACTTGCTTGCACATTTTGAGAGCAACATGAATTGTTCCTGGGGCTAAGGAGACCATGGAGATTACATGGCCCGTTGTTGCTTCAGGTTGTTTTCTTAAAGGAGAGAGAAAGAGACGTGGAGAAGGTAGATACTTTTGGGGTGTCCTTGGCTTGTACGTGAAAGGACTGTGACCCTTATCTCTTTCGGCTTCTTCTCCTTTTAAGCGCTTTTGTATATCCTTTCATGTTTTTTTCTAACTTATCTTCAAGGTTGTTGATAGGGAGTATCTCACTCGGCTTCTATTTCTTCTACAGCCGTGAAAACTGCGAGTCTTCTAAAAAAAGATAGTTTGTTATTTGTGGGCCGTTCAAGAAGTTTTTTCTGGCTGATTTTATCTTGGTCAAGATTTCAGCAAGGATTACATGGATTAGATAGAACGGCTCTTATTTTCTGATTAATGTGTAATTTGTTGGGAGTCTATATATAATTAGTATAGCTATAGATAGATACATATAGATAGATAGATAGATAGATGTATACAAAATTACAAATAAAATACAGTATATTATATTCTCTCTATCATAGTCATATCAGGTATACTGAATAGTGTACATTAAATCTTGATTATATAGCAATATATGTTTCATACTGTCACAGTAATTACAGAAATTATACTCCCCAAAATCAATCCATTGATTGCCATGAGCTTCATAGTATTTCAACCTTATCAGATCAAACTAACACATGGTGTGCTATAGAAAATACTTCTAGATCTGACATAAATAGCTGAGTGGCTGAGTGAATAGCTTACCTGAAGCTGGAGAGACTGATCCCAGTAGCGCACACTCCAAAAGTTGATGCTGGTGACTGCATGCATCTTCTGCCCTTTGTAGCAGCCATTTATCTATAGATGCTGCTAAAATCACATCCCTGGTAATGCTCCTTTCCTCAACTCCACCATAATGTACGGATGGTTATGAATACAGTGGTGCAGACCTCTCTGCATCTAAACTTGAGCACACCTTTTGCACGAAACGTTTTCTAAAATACTCCCCACCATTGACATCAGAATTCATAACGTGTTGGTTCATGATCATCTCCACGTGCCTGCCTTTGCTCAGTCTAGGAGATTCAGAAACAAAGAGCACATGAGAGCATGCTCAACTTCCAATTCCTTTTTTATGTGAACATAATGACCTATACAGTGGTAGTTCGATCAGTGAGAAACTAATAGATGACATGCTCCTTTGCATCAAGTGTTCACCAGTTCATTAATAATGGGACCAATTTATTCTGCTGTCCAAAGATGTAAAAAACTGTAACCGGATATATGATATATGGCATCCAAGATTGCAGGTGAGTATATTCGGGAATTAATCCTTGGAGTGAACAACACAATGATAGGACATGATAGAAAACAAATTGAACTCGGACATCATAATAATCTTCACATTTTAGTTGCATCATAATAATCTTCTTCTAGTCTTCTTCTAACTTTCTTTCCCATTTTACAGATTTGCTTAAGATCACGGAAGCTTGGGTTGATGGAGTGCTTGTATTTAGTTTTTGTTTTGACCTTGTGAAACTTGCTACCTATGGATGAAACTGTGTAATATTGATGAAACTATGTATATGTACGGATGAAACTTGCTACTATTGGTAACATGTATTGGATATATGTGTTCATGACTATTGGTAATATGTGCTGAATATGCTATATTGGTCATATAAATATATTTGTGTTTGATTTTCTATGAAAATGAATTGATATAAGAAAAAACAAAATTAAATGGGGCAATATAGTCACTTTACCATCAGCTGGCAGATGGCAAAGAGGCCACGTGTCATCTACATGTAAAATTTGGGCTGGCCTATTTGGGCTCTTTGCCATCTGCCAGCAGATGGCAGAGCTCTTTGCCATGTGCTGGCAGACGGCAAAGCATGCAGCCTTTGCCATCTGCTGGCACACGGCAAAGAGCCTGCATACTTTGCCATCTGCTGTCAGACAGCAAAGAGCCTGCAGCCTTTGCCATCTGCTGGCTGATGGCAAAGTATGCCGTTAGCCTTCTAATGGGGTTAACCCCGTTAAGAGGCTTTGCCATCTGCCAGCTGATGGCAAAGCCACAGGCTCTTTGCCATCAGCCAGCAGACGACAAAGAAGCCTTTGCCGGCAGGGTTTCAGACAAACTGTTTGCCATCTGCTGGCAGATGGCAAAGCCTTTGCCATCCGCCGACCATGCCTTTGCCATCTGCCATGGCAGATGGCAAAGTGCCAGATTCCAGTAGTGATCATTCACTCTCTCCAAATTGGCGGGTAACCGTTCACTGGCCTCCCACAAACACATAGATGTTTACAACATAATTAGGAGATTTTTTGGTTAAATAGAAAAGTCCCCTTCACTAAGTGATCACTGAGAACATTGTGCAGGAACTTGGGTTGTGAACAAGCGGATGATGATGTGAGGAAAACGATGGAATTATTTAAGGAGTTGGGTGCCAACAATCCGCGGTTCACATATCAAGTTCAAGCAGATTTGGAGGGCCGAATAAAATGTCTGATGTGGACGAATGGTAGCAGCCATTTGCGACTACAGGTGTCTGAGTGGTTTACAGGCGAGATGAACCCTAGAGCTCTTAGCTGGACACAACAGTATGTGCATTCAGTGCTACAAATTCCGAAAAAGTGGGTCAAGCCTGAAGTGATGGGTGTATATGCATATTTTTATTTTTGTGAGGGTGCTCAAATAAATTAATCATGACAGTGATGAAGAGCATTTTAACAAGCAATGTATCTCGATAATTAGCAGTTATTTTGGACAGTAATTTTTCATTGGCATATGTAGACAGTGCTGGTACATTTTGACAATTATTTGACATCTTTAAAAGTGGATGATTTCTGTAGAAGCCTGAAGATTGGTGTTCGTAGCAAACTGGTACTGCAAAGTCAATGTGTACTTCTGATAACTGAAACAATATTTTATCTAGGTGATGGCACAGCTAGGTGGCAGTCTGATTACTTATTGTGCCTTCACATTGAGCTGTGATATGCACACGCATATCAAAAGTTTTGACTTGACTATCATGTGTTCGACGAAAGCATCTGCTGATTTAAACATTTCTAGAATGCATGCAGGGTAACGATTGATGTGGCTGCGTAAAGGAGGACACCTTGTCCTAATCGCCCAAGTTCGTTGGAGAAAGCAATTCGTGGGTTCGCTGAGAATCCAGGAGAGAATGTGATTGTCCTGAAACTGGGTATAAGATTTGATCTCTAGGTGAAGCATACAACTTCTACAACTTGTACTCCTGTGGGAAGGGGTTTGGTATCACATATTGGAAAAGCAGACTAAATGTTTAGAGGACAAAATGCAGGCCGGAAATCATTTGCAGCTGTGCGGTGAGTACTTCATTTTGGAATTCTCCATGTTGCACTGCTGGTTTGTTGTGATGTCAATGGCCAAATCTAAAGTTCTGAATGTTGTTTGTGCTATGCAGGGAAGGCTGGCGTTGAGAACAGTCGGTCATGCCATTGTGAGTGTTGGGCTCTTATACGATTGTTGCGATCGGAAGGCAATGGTTGGTGCATATCAGAGCATCGGGAGCAACACATCCAATGTTTGTCTCCTAATTGCGGAGAGACAATACACACAAACACATCGACGTTTACAACCGAGACTTGGTGAAGCAGCTACGGCAAAATAACGTCAATCTAGCCAAGGTATACAACATCATAGAGAGTTTTTTCACCAAGCGAGCTCTCCATAATTTGTGTGTGAAAATAAACCATGAGCAGGCATAGGACGATGTGAGCAAAACTATGTAGGTTTTCACTGAACTGGGTGCAAAGGATCGACATTTCACGTATCTTGTGCAGGCTGATAAGGAAAGGGTGAATCAGTAAAATTTGGGTGAATGGGAGCAGTAGATTGCAGTAAAATTTTGAGGATAACACAAAAAATTCAAAAATTTAACACCAAGGGCAGGAGGTTCGCCCAAGCTGTGTAGTGTATAAGCAGGGGGTGAGGGGTAGTTGAGGGGCAGACTCTGGTTTCAGTCATCCACGTGAAGCTGTAGTTGGAATAAGATCAAGTTTCAGTGGGAGGTGAAATAGAGTGAATGGCTCTGACCGACTTATCTAGCGCCTCCTCTGTGGCTACGGGTTTCAAAATATACTGAACTGATTATAGATGATTCTTATTAACAGCGGTAAGTTCAGAGCATTAGCTCAGTTCCTGTGTATTGTATTGATATTTTGTAACCTGAAATTGACGTGACGGTGTTGGAAGCAGATGTGTCAGAATCATCCGTGAATCAGCGTGGCAGTCAGTGCAGTTTCAGGTGTCTCCGATGGGTCATTGCAGGTACTATGCCTGGCTTTAGGTGCAACTGTGTATAATGTACAATAATATATTATCATGTAATAATGGCCATGTGTGAACGGACGTCTTTGGAACAGAATCTTAGCTGTAACAGCCCACATCGTGAGCGAAAATCAGAGCCGGCCTATCCGAGCTAACGGCGTCTGACTTTAATAGTTGTCGGAGTGGGCCAGATGTGGGCCACCGGCTCTTAAAAAAAGTCGCTATACAAAAGTTATATCTGGGCCTGTACATGTCGGGTTGGCAATCTCGAAGGGGCTGAACGGGAGCGATGACGAGAGCATATGTGCGCGAGCTCAGAAGAGGACTTTCGTACACCATCATTGTTGGATTCTCAGGATACGATGCCTCTCTATATCCTCATGATAATGTGCAACCTTCTTTTAGGTTGATTGAGCTGGACAAATCTTCTGACACTCATCTACGGTATCATAACACGGAACGCCCTTCAAACTGAAGCAGTAGTAGCACCCTACGAAGCCGTAGTATTCACCTTTGGTCTGACAATCCCTAATAACACAAAATTTAATAGTAAGTTTGCTCTCATCTAACGACGAGACTGCCATAGTCGCGTTGGCATGGCCATCTTCGTAGGTGCTTTCGGGCTCAGGCCGACCTATTACATAGGTAATATATATGAATATACAAGTCAAAAGTATGCAAATATATATTAAAAAGATGATTGTGATGATATACTTACATTGTCCAACCATAAAAAGGCACCCGATGATCAAAACAGTAATCAGGGGCACCACGCTGCTCTCCTTCATATTTTCCACAAACTGCGTACGTGATGATAAGATAGACGCAATATTGGGTAATGGCCACAACCCCTCACGCCTCAGGTATATATAGAGGATACATGTCTAATTTACTATGAGATTTGCATTAATTGTCACATTCCGTATATAGTACTATCAGCGTTGTGTGATGCGATTTGCAGATTGCACGAGTATGATACACAGTCGCATTAATATGGGTAGATAAATCACGGTCATTTATTTACAAAATACCCGTACCCCGTTGAAACGCACAAGTATTGTCCTAGTATGTGGACCGTAAAATAAACACGTCCTCTCTCCGTTTTTATTTACTCTTCATGTAAGACTTGTCTAATGTCAACATTTCTAAAGTTTGATCAACTTCTCTTATCTCACTTAAAAATTACTTTAAAAAGTAATAGTGTTTCTTTTCCTAACACTTCGTCAACCGGTTCTTTCCCCTTTCACCACAATCCTCCATTGACTTTTTTCAGTTGGTTTTGTCCCACCACGCCTACATGCCATTTGTCTGTACCTTCCTCGTATGCTAATCAATCATCTTGATTTACTTATCTTCTAAACTAAATTTACTTATCAAATTTCTCATCAAACTATAAGGTAAATCATGGATAGGATTTGATATGCATTTATTAACACAGTCATATTAATATGGGCGGGTAAATCATGGACATTTATTTATAGAATATTTATATATGGGACATTCACATTTGTGCCTCTAACTCGAACTCACTACTCAAATTTAACCTCTAACTCATTTACATTCATAACAAAAGCACTCTTTAAATCTTTTTAGGATTTATAACATTAGAAAACTATTTAGGGTGAATGCAAATAAATGCACATGTAGGTGATGAACGTAAATGATATGCGCGTATAGGTGATATTTTTATGAACATTTTGCTATCTTATTTGCATTCTTCTGAGTTCATATGAATTTTCAAAGTTTCGGTCAAACAACTTTGACCAGCTGAAAGACATTCTTGCAACCTAAAATGCTTTTTAGGGGCAAATTTGAGCACATAAAAAATTAGGGATAAATCTGAGAGTGGACGCAAATTAGAGGCATAAATGTAAATGTCCTTTTATATATTACCTTTTGAACCAAATTCATCTAATTTATTTAACAAATTTCTCAGCAAACTAGTATAAGATAAATCATGGACTGGATTTGATGCACATTTATTTACACAATCACATTAATATGGTTAGGTAATCATGGACATTTATATACAGAATATTTATATCCCGTTGCAATGCACAGACATTATTATTATTATTATTATTATTATTATTATTATTATTATTATTATTATTAATGTACATGGCACCATCACCTGTGGCTCCTTCATTAATCACCGGGTTCCTGTACTTAGTTGTTTTTATAAATATAGTTGTGACATTTGTAGCATGCTATAAGATTTTTCAAACATCTGTACCATGTTAACAAACTGCAGACATGTAAAGTGGTGAAACAGAAAACCTGGACATCTATAGAGATTGGGATACAACGGCAAAGGTTTTATATGCTCACATCAAACAGACTAGGAGTGGAACTGCCATCTTTCACGCCATTATCGTCGGACCAGACTGTAAGTTTTATGGCATATCATCCATTCATTCGCAACCCTATCAAAGGGTTCTACTACTAATGTATAATATTCCCCTTCTTTCCAGAGGGTCACAATGGATGCGCTACCATTTAATCCATTGGAACAGATCGCATATCGGTTCATCCATGACCTACATGCCAGCTCAGTATACTTATTCAATAAGGTTGGTCTTAAACCCGCAGTGGCAGATGTGCCTCTGCCAGTCACCTTGTCTGTACCACGTGACTTACCTCATCCTCCACTCGCACACTGGAACACGTCTTGTTAGGGCCAACATTAGCATCACTCCATTTTCGCCACGATTCACAGATTTTATGGATGTCTGTAGCCTCAGAAACAAGATGCTCACAGCTCACAGGTGCTTTCTGTCATTTCACGATGACTTTTTTCTGTCTGCTATTTATCATACCCTATGTGGTTGAGCTAGAATTTGTTCAATTTCATATCACTTCTCTCCCGACTGTCATTTGTATGGTGGTGCATGTTCGCGACTTACAAAAAAGTTTATTCATTCATAAAATGTTCGCTGATTTAAAAAATGATCATGCATTTCAAAAAATATTTATTAAATCCGAAAATTGTTCGTAAATTTTAAAATTGTTCCGCCAATTTCCAAAATAATGTTCGTCCATTTTAAAAATGTTTGCCGATTCAAGAAAATTGTTAAAAAATGTTTGTAAATAGTATAAAATGCTCATGAACTCAAAATATGTTTTCGATTTTAGAAAATATTAAAAAATTTGTAGAAGTGTTCATGAATTTAAAAAATGGTCACGACTTTTAGAAAATGTTCACGATTTCACGAAATGGTGAGTGATAGAGTATGTCGATGATGCAGCAAAATGTGATCGTGGTCATTACTGAAAAAGACTTTTGCCCCACTTTATATATAAAACATCAACCACACATTACAGCCATCACCACAACAAAGAGGGGAAAGAAGAGAAAAGAAAATCGACAAGGATACAAACACTCCGGAACAACAAGCGACGGCCTCCGATCATGCCATCAACGCAACCGCGGCAAGTGAGCAATTCGCCACCGGAGGGAGGCCACGCTCCATCAGCTCCCAAGGGCCAACCCTGTTGTCCTACCTTCCGCTGCTACCTCCAAAGAGGGCACCCTTGCCCTCTCGTCTTGGATCGAAGGATGCTGAACTGTCAGGAGGCAGAACAGCTCACCCACGAGCACGGATGGACTGGCCAACATGTTGTCGGGGAGAGGACGAGCCCTGGCCACCCCACCTCTCACAGGAACCCATACATCGCGCCCATAACCTGCCAAGACCAAGAAGACCACCGCCATTGCTGAGCAGGGACACGACAGAAACAAGCAAACCACCACTGTGCCGAGCCCCTGACCATCCTGGACTCCCAAGGCAGCGTCTTCAAGAAGAGCACGATGCCGATGCACCGTTGCCGCCCAATCAAGATATTTTAGGCTTTCGCCCGGGACCATGGGGTGGAGACGAGGAGAGGGTCACGATGTCGCCCACCAGAGGGAGAACGGCGCCACGAGCGTCGCCAACATCATGACCGGCACTGCCGGTCAAGGGTTTCCCCCGACCCAGAGCTCACATCACCATTGCTCTGCCAACCAGCCGAGCAAGACGTCCGGAGGAAGCCCTCAAACCGGCTTGCATAGGAGGAAAAGCGTGGTGAAGACGCCAACTTCAGATCGAATCCAAGCCCGCCGCCGACTCAACGCCCAACATGGCCAAGACGGTGCACCGAGTGCCAGTGCCAAACCCCGTCGACAAGGGGGAGACGCCCTCTCCAACAGAGGCCGCCGCCACCCACAACGCCCGTCGCTACCAAGGGGCCAGGTCGGCCACGCTAGACCAAACCCCGTCGCTGTGGCCTCGAGACCGCACCACCGCCTCCCAGCACCGAAGCCACCGGATCCGCACGTCCCCACCGCCGGAGGCCCCGCTAGACCCAGCTCCCCCACGAGCGGCGGCCCACGCCGCTGAGATCCCGACCAGGAGAGAAAGGAGATAGCCCCGCCGCTGCCAGCGCCGCATGGGCTTCGCACGACAAACGCCCTCCGGCAGCGGCGAGGAGGAGGAGAGAGTGAGGGGGGGGGAGCCTTGCACCACGACGGAGGGGAACCTCACGTGACGCTCTCGGGGGGCGCGTCGCGGGAGTGAGGGGAGATGTGTTTCCTATGATTGTGGTCATTGGAGATTATGATTTTTTTCTCCTGTTTCAATGCATATGCCCTTTTGCTAGTATGACCAAAATACTCCAAGACCCACATGTTAGATCTCTCAATCGCATAATCACAAGTGTGGGCCTCACTTGTCTGGAGTAAGAAAGCGAACCATTTTAGAGAAAAATAAGAACGCTGTTAGGGATCAAGTGGGACCCACACTTTTTGTAGTGAGATAGAGGGAGATCTGACATGTTGATCCATGGATATTTTAGTCATTATACATGGCAAACGGGCTTTGATCTAGCAGTAATGGTGACTAGTGACATTTTTTAGCATACGACTAACACATCGATGACATTTTTGAGCAGTTAAAATTCCTCATGACAAAACTCATTATTGAGACACAACCAGGGTCGGCCATGGCGTACGGCCGGAGAGGCGGCCGCCTAGGCCCCGACCTGGAGGGAGCCCATGATCTGGTGTATGCATGTTGCATGTAGGCATATATAACTCGTTATTTGTCTCGCATGCAGCTGTGGCTCTTCGAGGTCAAGCACTCGAGTCCATCATGACAAAGAAGTCCGTCATGCTAGGGTTTGTCATACCTGACGACTCTGCGGTGGTGGCGACGCCGCCCTGCCTGCCCCAAGGGGCCATGGCCCCTGCCGGATCCCTTGCCATGGGTGGACTCCGTCCGCCCCATGGCCACGTTGCGGCCCTGCCCATTCGCTCATCGATGACTCCACGAGTCTGCGGCAGCTCGCGTCTCCAAACGGTTGGATTTACAAATCCTTTGGACAGGGCAGCTGGATTTACAATTCCCCATCACAATCGTGAACCCCCAGATCGTTCCTTTCTTCCAACGTGAGAGATCAAGGTGAACTTTTCTACTGCGTTGTGGTCGACCATGCAACCCATAGTGATCTTGTTGGCTAAAGCTAAGGAGAAGTCGAAGGATGGTTGGGGCGAAAACGAGGCTCGCCTTGCAGACGCCGCCCTCCTGAAGCCGTCCGACGGTGGAACTGAGGGTGTAGCAATTGGAAGCCCTGTTGTGCGTGTCACGACGACGGTGGCAAGAGGCTCACAGGCACCACAATCACACATCAGGAGCTCAGTACATGAACGGCGGGTGATGATGAGCACGGAAAAATCCATGGAGATAGAAGATGCAGGCTGCGATCTTTTGGCTGCAGGTTGGCAGGATACACATGAGGAACCAAGGATGGACCAAGGCAGGGAAGAAAAGGGTGGCAAACCAAAGAAAGGGCAGAGTTAAGGTGACACCGATAGAGATGACATTTGATTTGCAGGACATGGTGGTGGATGTAACACCCCGGATGTAACCTTCCCTATTTGTACTCCAACTCTTGCCGTTTTCGGCGTTAAGTTATATTTACTTCTCGGGTTCGGGTCTTTGTCTCCGTGTGTTGTTTTCTTTGTCATGCATCTCATATCATGTCATCATGTGCATTGCATTTGCATACGTGTTCATCTCATGCATTCGAGCATTTTCCCCGTTGTGCGTTTTGCATTCCGGCGCTTCGTTCTCCTCTGGTGGTCATTTCTAGCTTTCTTTCGTGTGTGGGGATTAAACATTTCCGGATTGGACTGAGACTTGCCAAGCGGCCTTGGTTTACTACCGGTAGACCGCCTGTCAAGTTTCGTGTCATTTGGACTTCGTTTGATACTCCAACGGTTAACCGAGGGACCGAAAAGGCCTCGTGTGTGTTGCAGCCCAACACCCCTCCAATTTGGCCTAAAACCCACCAAACTCTGCTCCATGTCATAGAGCGTTCGATCACGATCGCGTGGCCGAAAACCGCACCTCATTTGGACTCTCCTAGCTCCACTTATGCCTATATATAGCCCCCTCCATTTTCGGATCTCTTCTCCCCCTTTTATTATATATTAAATGGGATATTGTAATGATTGCCTGACTTGCGACATTGCTTTCAATGCGGTTATGTCTCTAAGTCGTGCTTTGACACGTGGGAGCTATAGCCGCATCGAGGGCGTTACAAGTTGGTATCAGAGCCTTCCCCGACCTTAGGAGCCCCATTGCTTGATCGTTTTTAGCGACCGAGTTGTGTCTAGAAAAATGTTTTGAGTCTTTAGGAATTATATATCGGAGAGCTTAGGAATTCTTTTTACTTCCCAGTCTCCTCATCGCTCTGGTAAGGCATCCTGACGTAGAGTTTTGACTCTTCTCTTCTCAAATTTCACTAATTTTTTTTAGGATCACGCGAGTATCTTGGATTTGTTCCGATGGCTTATGATGAGAATACTGTCTTGGTGCCTCCTGTGAGGGGTTTAGTGGAAGTGTCCCGGGGAGTTGAGCTCTGAGGTGTTGTCATCATAATTTTATCGTTGCAATTCTGGAATACTTGAGATATGTTCGCCGACATCGAAAATCTCTTTTATGAAGTTCGTTGGTGAGATAACCTCGACGCCACCCAGTACTGGGGCGGGAGTTCGGGAGTATCGCCATAACTTGTATAACGAATGCTTTTCGAAGGTTGAGGTAGATGGTTTCCGAAGGTTTCTTGGTTATGTGTTGAAGGATGGATACAACTGGATGTAGGATTTGCTAGTTTGGGTGAGATATTATGCTTCCCCTGTATCCCCAACACCTAATTGCATAACCGGAAAGGTTCGGGAGTTTCATAGGTGGGAATTCTAGTAGCTCTAGTTCTTCTTCCACGAATATTGGTTTGAGATTGGGATTTCTTACTGATTATTCATTCTTGAGCCGTACCTTGTTGATTTAATTCTTCTACCTTAATTCTACGTGGCTTCTCAATTTATGGATATGTGACCATTTGAAGAGGAATGCATTCGTTCATTTTGTTCGGATGTGAAGACTATATGTTACAATTTTCATTCCGTTGGATTCAGCTTCAATATTATCTGTCAATGTGCTAATGGTGGTCAACCTCTTCAGGATGGCTCCCGCTAAGAGCACCAGTCAGAATCAGAATCAACATCCGCCACCGCCTCCACCTCCTCCAGAGGCATGGCAAGTTGTGATGGCCGCAACCAATGCAAACACTCAGCTGATCATGCAAATTCTCCAAGAGCGCAATCAAGGCAGTCAAGGGAATCAAGGCAGCAATCAGAGTCACTTTGCTACACTCAACCAGTTCCTTGCTAACGGACCAAAGACTTTCAGCAATTGTGTTGAGGCAACCAATGCTGACGATTGGCTTGTGGATCTGTGTAAGCATTTCGAGTGCAGTAATGTCAGGCCTGAGGACTTTGTCAAGTTCGCTTCCTTCCAACTCAAAGATCAAGCTGTAGAATGGTTCCAGCAGTACAAGGATTCCAGAGATGGACGTGTTATCACTTGGGATGATTTCCGTCGAGATTTCCGAGCTCATCATATTCCGCAGAGCGTGGTTGAAAGCAAGCGTGAGGAGTTCCGCAATCTGAAGCAAGGCTCTTTGTCTGTCTATGACTACAACAAATTGTTCCAGAAGCTTGCCCGCTTTGCCAAGCAGGACGTGCCTGATGAGAAGAGCATGCTATATCAGTTCAGGGGTGGTCTCAGAGAAGATATTCAGCTCGCTCTTGTCCTCTTCGAGCCCTTGAGATACGATGAGTTCTACAACATGGCACTGAAGCAAGAGGCTGCTCAGTTGAGGTGTGATGCTTCTAGGAAGCGAGTCAGAGATGTTACTCCTTCTTCCTCTACTCAAGTGACCAAGCAGCAGAAGTTTTGGCTTCCTCCTCCTCCATTCCATCAGCCGTATCAGCAGAAGGGCAAAGGTGGCAGTGGTTCTTCCCACCCACCCAACCCTGGCTTTCAGAACAAGACTTCGTCTCAAGCTCCAAGATCGAGTGCTCCGTATCATCGTCCGCTTTCAGAGGTCACGTGCAACAAGTGCCAATAGAAGGGTCACTATGCAAACAAGTGTTTCAACCAGAGGCGTCTTCCTCCTCCTCCTCCTGTCAGATCAGCAAGTACAGCTGTGGTCAAGCATAACCCCAAGTCCGCCAAGGTCAATTTGATGAATGCAGCTCAGGCAGAGGACTCGTCAGATGTGATCATGGGTAACCTTCCTGTTAATGATATTCCTGCTAAAGTTCTTTTTGACACGGGTGCATCGCATTGTTTCATCTCGAGGCCATTTGTTTCTAAGCATGAGTTGCCTTTGCAAGATTTGCCTAGACAGTTATCTGTTGTTTCTCCGGGTAAATTTATGAATGCAAGCTCTATTGCCCCAGATGTTTCTATCACATTCGGCGATTACAAGTTTCTCTCTTCTCCGATAGTTCTTGGTAACTCGGATATTGATCTTATTCTCGGAATGGATTGGCTTGCTAAGCACAAGGCTCAGCTTGATTGTGCAGCCAGACAGATTCAATTGATTCATTCGTCTGAGGATGTAATTGTCTTTGCCGCTCGGGATGATACTATCCGTCTGTTTTCTCTCAATGAGAAGGGTGAATTGGACGCTATTTCACAAATTCCAGTCATTTGCGAATATCAAGACGTCTTTCCAGAAGAGCTCCCAGGAATGCCTCCGCACCGGCCAGTTGAATTCGTTATTGAACTTGAGCCTGGCACGGAACCTGTGTGCAAACGTCCTTACAAGCTCGGACCTGAAGAGTTGAAGGAGCTGAAGAAGCAACTCGATGAGCAGGAAAGAATGGGTCTTATCCGGCCTAGTTCTTCTCCGTGGGGTTGTGGTGTTCTTTTCGTGAAGAAGAAGGATGGAACGGACCGACTTTGTGTTGATTACCGTCCAGTGAACAAGAAGACCATCAAGAACAAATACCCACTTCCCAACATCAATGAGCTGTTCGAACAACTCAAAGGTGCCCAAGTATTCTCCAAGCTTGATCTCCATATGGGTTATCACCAGATTCGCATTCGTGAAGAAGATATTCCCAAGACAGCATTCAGAACAAGCTTTGGTTCATATGAATACACTGTCATGTCTTTTGGCCTCGCCAACGCTCCTCCGACATTCTCTCGCATGATGAATTTCATCTTCAATGCCTACACCAATGACTTTGTTTTGGTCTATCTCGACGACATTCTGGTTTTCTCGAAGAACAAGGAAGATCATGCCAAGCATTTGCGTTTGGTTCTTGATAAGCTCAGAGAACATCAGTTCTATGCCAAGTTCTCCAAGTGTGAATTTTTGCTCGATGAGGTTCTTTATCTTGGTCATATCATCTCTGCCAAGGGCATTTCTGTGAATCCTGAGAAGTTGTTTGCTATTGTGAATTGGGAACCTCCTCAGAACGTGAAACAACTCCGTAGTTTTCTCGGTCTCGCAAGCTATTGCCGAAGATTCGTTGAAAACTTTTCTAAGATCGTGAAGCCTCTCTCAAATCTTCTTCAGAAGCACGTCAAGTACGTTTGGTCTCCGGAGTGTGATATTGCTTTCAACACTTTGAAAGAGAAATTGATCACTGCTCCAGTTCTGACTCCGCCTGATGAATCCAAGTCGTACGAGGTCTTTTGTGATGCCTCTCTCCTAGGTCTTGGCGCAGTTTTGATGCAAGAGAAGAAAGTTGTTGCTTATATATCTCGCCAGTTGAAGCCTAATGAGAAGAACTACCCCACTCATGATCTCGAGTTGGCGGCAGTTGTGCATGCTCTTTTGACTTGGAGACATCTTCTATTGGGAAGAAAAGTGGACATTTTCACTGATCACAAGAGTCTCAAGTACATCTTCACTCAGCCTAATCTCAACCTCAGGCAAACTCGATGGGTTGAAATGATTCAAGAGTATAATCCGAGTATTGAGTATACTCCAGGAAAGGCAATTGTGATTGCTGACGCTTTGAGCAGAAAGGCTTACTGCAACAGTCTGATTCTCAAGCCTTATCAACCCGAGCTTTGTGAAGCTTTCCGCAAACTTAATCTGCAAGTTGTTCCTCAAGGTTTCCTTGCCAACCTTCAAGTCTCTCCTACCCTAGAAGACCAGATTCGCCAAGCCCAGCTTCTTGATGCTATGGTGAAAAAGGTGAAGATTGGGATTGCCAAGAGTCAGTCCAAGTACAAGTGCTACCGCCTTGATGACAAGGACACTCTCTTCTTCGAGGATCGTATTGTTGTGCCCAAAGGTGACCTCCGTAAAGTGATCATGAACGAGGCTCACAATTCTCTCCTCTCCATCCACCCTGGGAGCACGAAGATGTATCAGGACCTCAAGCAAGCTTATTGGTGGACTCAAATGAAGCGCGAGATCGCTCAATTCGTGAATGAATGTGATGTCTGCAGAAGAGTGAAGGCAGAACACCAAAGGCCAGCTGGTCTCCTCCAACCACTTGCCATTCCAGAATGGAAGTTTGACCACATTGAAATGGACTTCGTGACTGGGTTTCCAAAGTCCAAGCGTGGCAATGATGCTATATTTGTTGTCATCGATAAACTCACCAAAGTGGCTCACTTTCTGCCTATCAAAGAGTCGATCACTGCAGCTCAATTGGCGGAGCTCTATACCTCTCGCATTGTCTCTCTGCACGGTATTCCTCAAGTGATCTCTTCAGACCGTGGCAGCATCTTTACCTCGAAGTTTTGGGATTCTTTTCAGAAGGCCATGGGCACTAACATCCGCTTCAGCACAGCTTTCCATCCTCAAACAAGCGGTCAAGTCGAGCGTGTCAACCATATTCTTGAAGATATGCTCAGGGCTTGTGTGATCTCTTTGGCATGAAGTGGGAGGATTGTCTTCCTTATGCTGAATTCTCATACAACAATAGTTTTCAAGCAAGTTCGGGCAAGGCCCCTTTTGAAATTCTGTATGGCAGGAAGTGCTGTACCCCTCTCAACTGGTCTGAAACCGGTGAACGTCAGCTTTTGGGTAATGACTTAATCACAGAAGCAGAAGAAATGTGCAAAGTCATTCGTGATAACCTCAAAGCAGCCCAATCCCGCCAGAAGAGCTACTATGATAGTAAGCACCATGATTTGGCTTTCGAGATCGGAGATCATGTTTACCTCCGTGTCTCTCCTATGAAAGGTACTCGTCACTTCGGTATCAAAGGGAAGCTTGCCCCTAGATACGTGGGACCTTTCAAGATTGTCAGCAAGAGAGGCGACCTCGCCTATCAACTCGAGCTTCCTTCAAACTTTGCAAATGTTCATGATGTGTTCCACGTCTCTCAGCTTCGAAAGTGCTTCAAGACTCCTGACCTCATAGTCAACTTCGAGGACATTGAGCTCCAAAAAGATCTCTCCTATCGTGAGCACCCAGTTGCTATTCTTGAAGAGACTGAACGCAAGACTCGCAACAAGTCAATCAAATTTCTCAAAGTCAAGTGGTCACACCATTCCGACCGTGAAGCTACGTGGGAACGCGAGGATCACCTCCGTTCTGAGTACCCGGAGTTCTTTCAGTCCTAGATCTCGGGACGAGATCTTTTCATAGTGGTGGAGTGTTGTAACACTCCGGATGTAACCTTCCCTATTTGTACTCCAACTCTTGCCGTTTCCGGCATTAAGTTATATTTACTTCTCGGGTTCGGGTCTTTGTCTCCGTGTGTTGTTTTCTTTGTCATGCATCTCATATCATGTCATCATGTGCATTGCATTTGCATACGTGTTCATCTCATGCATTCGAGCATTTTCCCCATTGTCCGTTTTGCATTCCGGTGCTTTGTTCTCCTCCGGTGGTCATTTCTAGCTTTCTTTCGTGTGTGGGGATTAAACATTTCCGGATTGGACTGAGACTTGCCAAGCGGCCTTGGTTTACTACCGGTAGATCGCCTGTCAAGTTTCGTGTCATTTGGACTTCGTTTGATACTCCAACGGTTAACCGAGGGACCGAAAAGGCGTCGTGTGTGTTGCAGCCCAACACCCCTCCAATTTGGCCCAAAACCCACCAAACTCTGCTCCATGTCATAGAGCGCTCGATCATGATCGCGTGGCCGAAAGCCGCACCTCATTTGGACTCTCCTAGCTCCACTTATGCCTATATATAGCCCCCTCCATTTTCGGATCTCTTCTCCCCCTTTTATTATATATTACATGGGATATTGTAATGATTGCCTGACTTGCGACATTGCTTTCAATGCGGTTATGTCTCTAAGTCGTGCTTCGACACGTGGGAGCTATAGCCGCATCGAGGGCGTTACAGTGGATGGACAGGTGGACATGGACACAACTAGCCTAGGGGCCGCTGGTAACTTGGGGGGGGGCATATGTGATGCCCTGTCAGGAGCAATGAATTGTTTGAGTTGGAATAGCCGAGGAGTTGGAAACAAACCGACAGTTCGGGATTTGGTGGCTTTGGTTGGAGCTATTAAATCAAAGATTGTGTTCCTTTGTGAGACTAGGCGAAGTTCAAAAAAAATGCGTCGTCTTCGAGGAAGATTGGGTCTTAGAGGTTTCGCTGGTGTTGATAGTGTTGGTCTTAGTGGTGGTCTTGCCTTATTTTGGTGTGATCATATGTATGTGGACATCAAGGATTCAAATGAAAGATGCATTGATGTGTATGTGCGTGTGGCTCCTAGTGCTCTGATGTGGCATTTGACCTACGTTTATGGAGAACCACGTACAGAAAACTGTCACCGTATGTGGTCAACAATACAAAATCTGAAGGTGCAGTCCGATCTCCCGTGGTGTGTTATAGGGGATTTCAATGAAGCCCTATGGTATTTCGAACACATGTCATCCTCTCCAAGGAATGAAGTTCAGATGCAGGCCTTCAGGACGTTCTGGAAACATGTAATCTTGTGGACTTCGGGTTCCAGGGTCTTCTATTGTCAGAGGGATTGACCACGGGTAGCCTCATCCACACCCCTTAGCATTTCAAGACATCGGGGCTAGCAAAGGTCCTCGCACCTTCCGGACATGCGGCCGGTTCCTTGGGCCGGCTGGGTCGCAAGCGGCCGGCTCCCAGAAGGCGACGCCTCTTCAGGGGAGGCTGGCTCCTAGCAGACGGCCCCTCCTCCCCTCGAAGTCTGCACTCCATCACTACCACAAGACGGGGCATGGCTACAGGGCCTCCCACTCCCCCAGATCCTAGAGGAGTGTGGCTACGGTGCAAGCTGACCAAGCGGTCACTTGCCTGCCCAGTGCAGCCCTATAGCCACGCGGCTCATGAAATGGCCCTCGTCAGTAGGGGCCATGCTCCCACGACGGGCAGTCGGTAAGGCCCACAGGTGGCGGGCCCTACCTGTCCATGAGCTCCCAGAAGACGACACTCCCCCAAAAGGCAGCTTCGGGGCGGGCCGGCCTCTAGCAGCTGACCCTTCCCTCCCTCAGAGTCCACGCACAATTACTCCGACGAGATGGAGCATGGCTACACATGGAAAGCTACCGCTTCCTTGTCCAGCAGATTGACACGTCTCCAACGTATCTATAATTTTTGATTATTCCATGCTATTATATTATCTGTTTTGGATGATAACATGCTTTATTTTACACTTTTATATTATTTTTGGGACTAACCTATTAACCGGAGGCCAATCCCAAATTGTTGTTTTTTGCCTATTTCAGTGTTTCGCAGAAAAGGAATATCAAACGGAGTCCAAACGGAATGAAACCTTCGAGAGAGTTATTTTTGGAACGGAAGCAATCCAGGAGACTTGGAGTAGACGTCGGGGAAGCTTCGAGGAAGTCACGAGGCAGGGAGGCGCGCCCTACCCCCTGGGCGCGCCCCACCCTCGTGGGCCCCTCCTGGATCCCCTGACCGACTTCTTTCGCCTATATATGTCCATATACCCTAAAAACATCGGAGAACATAATAGATCGGGAGTTCCACCGCCAGAAGCCTCCGTAGCCACCGAAAACCAATCTAGACCCATTCCGGCACCCTGCCGGAGGGGGGAATCCCTCTCCGGTGGCCATCTTCATCATCCCGGTGCTCTCCATGATGTGTTTGATCTCTCTCTTTCTCTCTCGTGTTCTTGAGTCGACACGATCTTGATGTATCGCGAGCTTTGCTATTATATTTGTTTCTTATGATGTTTCTCCCCCTCTACTCTCTTGTGATGAATTGAGTTTTCCCTTTGAAGTTATCTTATCGGATTGAGTCTTTAAGGATTTGAGAACACTTGATGTATGTCTTGCATGTGCTTATCTTTGGTGACAATGGGATATCACGTGATCCACTTGATGTATGTTTTGGTGATCAACTTGCGAGTTCCGCGACCTCGTGAACTTATGCATAGGGGTTGGCACATGTTTTCGTCTTGACTCTCCGGTAGAAACTTTGGGGCACTCTTTGAAGTTCTTTGTGTTGGTTGAATAGATGAATATGAGATTGTGTGATGCATATCGTATAATCATACCCACGGATACTTGAGGTGACATTGGAGTATCTAGGTGACATTAGGGTTTTGGTTGATTTGTGTCTTAAGGTGTTATTCTAGTACAAACTCTAGGATAGATTGAACGGAGAGAATAACTTCATGTTATTTTACTACGGACTCTTGAATAGATCAATCAGAAAGGCTAACTTTGAGGTGGTTTCGTACCTTACCATAATCTCTTCGTTTGTTCTCTGCTATTAGTGACTTTGGAGTGACTCTTTGTTGCATGTTGAGGGATAGTTATATGATCCAATTATGTTATTATTGTTGAGAGAACTTGCACTAGTGAAAGTATGAAACCTAGGCCTTGTTTCCTAGCATTGCAATACTGTTTGTGCTCACTTTTATCATTAGTTACCTTGCTGTTTTTATATTTTCAGATTACAAAAACCTATACCTACGTCCCCACCGCCGGAGGCCCCGCTGGACCCAGCTCCCCCACAAGCGGTGGCCCGCGCCGCCGAGATCTCGACCAGAAGAGAAAGGAGAGAGCCCTGCACGGGCTTCGCCCGGCGGACGCCCTCCGGCAGCGGCGAGGAGGAGGAGAGAGTGAGGGGGGAGCCTTGCACCGACGACCGAGGGGAACCTCCCGTGACGCGCTCGCGGGGTGCGTCGCGGGAGCGGGGGGGGGGGGGGGGGGGAGATGTGTTTCCTATGATCGTGGTCTTTGGAGATTATGATTTTTTCTCCCGTTTCAACGCATATGCCCTTTTGCTAGTATGACCAAAATACCCCAAGACCCACATGTTAGATCTGTCAATCGCATAATGACAAGTGTGGGCCTCACTTGTTAGGAGTAAGCAAGCGAACCATTTTAGAGAAAAATATGAATGTTGTTGGGGATCAAGTGGGACCCACACTTTTTGTAGTGAGATAGAGGGAGATCTGACATGTTGGTACATGGATATTTTAGCCATTATTACATGGTAAACAGGCTTTGATCTAGCAGTAATGATGACTAGTGGCATTTTTGATCAT